>NW_026888050.1:0-91351 GCF_032173495.1 Musca vetustissima | reverse complement strand
ACATAGATGCTAAATCCAAGTTTCAGGATTACAACTCTTTCGGTTCACTCACAATTCAATTTGTACCAAATTTAGTACACTGTAGTACGAATTTCCAAAACTTCCTACTTAACCCAAACCTACACTCCACAGTGATCCTAATTCCAAGTTTCAGAATTCCAACGCTATCGGTTCACTCACAATCCAAATTGTACCCAATTTAGTACACAGTAGTATGAATTTCCAAAACCTCCAACTTACCCTAACCCTACAACCCCACAGTAACCCTAAATCCAAGTTTCAGTATTACAACTCTATCGGTTCACTCACAATTCAAATTGTACCAAATTTAGTACACAGTAGTACGAATTTCCAAAACCTCCAACTTACCCTAACCCTACAACCCCACAGTGACCCTAAATCCAAGTTTCAGGATTACAACTCTATCAGTTCACTCACAATTCAATTTGTACCAAATTTAGTACACTGCAGTACGAATTTTCAAAACTTCCTATCGGTTCACCTCAATTCACCCTCAATTCAAATTGTACCAAATTTAGTACATAGTTATACCAATTTCCAAAAATTTTTAAAACTTCCTACATATCTCGATCTTACACCCCAACAGTGATCCTGACTCCAAATTTCATGATTCTAGCTCTATTGGTTTGCATAAAATTCAAATTGTACCAAATTTAGTACCATTTAGTACCCATGAATAAAAATTACTGAAACTGGGTAAAAAATTCCAAAATTACGTACATTCCCAATCCTACACTCCGACGGTAATGTTAATTTCAAATTTCAGGATTCCAGCTCGATTTTTATCTCCAAATTAAATTTGTACCAAATATAGTATCATATAGTACTTTTCGTACACATGAGTACACGCTTCCAAAACCATCTCCTTAAATGGACTCAACATCTCATCCCTAATTCGCATTCCAAATTTCAAGTTTTTAGCTCTATCGATTCACATGGTACGAAATTGTACAAAATTAAGTACATTTTAGTACTTTTCGGATATTTATAGTTCGAATTTCCAAAAACCCGTTGATACACATATCCTACACTCAGCGACCACCAATCCAAATTTCAGAGTTCTAGCTCTACCGGTTCGTCAAATACAAATGGTATCACATTTAGTACTTTTTAGTACTTTTCGTACCGTTCTAGTACGAATTTCCAAAAACGCTTTTGTACATCTTCCTAAATTTACATCAGTGACCCACATTCCAAATTTCAGAATTCTAGCTCTTCCCGTTCGCCTAATACAAAGGGTACCATATTTGGTACATTTTAGTACTTTTCGTACCCTTCTAGTTCGAATTTCCAAAAACCCAGCCTTATCTCACGCCTACACACCAACACCAACCCACACTCAAAATTTCAAGCTTCTAGCTTTAACCGTTTCGTCTGGGCGATGATCTGTTAGTCAGTCACTCACTCACTCCCTCACTCACTTAACACTAAGCTCTTTTATATATATATATATAATAAAACATCAGAATATCTTTCAACCAGCTCAGCAAAAAATTATAAAAATCGATTAAGTATTTGCTGAGTTATTAGCAATTTAAGTTAAAATTACTCCAAAATATATCTACAGTTCGATCCTGGACGCTTACCTTAAAATGTAAATATAAACAAAAATCAGTCTTGTAAATTTAAAAAAATGTCAGTTTTCAAAAAACCATTTTTCGTGTGTTGATTTATTTTTAAGTTCTCAAGAGATGAAGGTTTATCGGTCGTTAAAGTCGAAGCCACGACGAGAAATTACGCGGCAATGAATACATATTCGTTCGAGTTGAGTGGCATGTTTTGTGGTGGCACCGTTTTGTTAAAAAAAAAACATTCTCAAAATCAAGTTAAAAAAGTCAGTTATCATTTCGAACTTACTACGGTAGTCCTTTCATGGAAGAAGTAAGGTCCAAACACACGAACACAAGCACGATATTTGGCTATTGCAGAATCATAATTTGTATAGTAGGTAATTTTTATAATTAAGCGTTGTGATATAGTTTAGAGGTCCATTTTAGACAATATCAGACTTGCATCTGAAAAAATTGGTTTAACAACTTAGTTGGACAGATGTAGAATTTCAGCCTTCTATGTGATACCCACCAAAGTTTGCAAAACTTCCTCTCAATCGAACAAACGTTGGTTATTTGATGCACCATTTAGATAGAAAAATTTATTAGTATTTCCTTGTGAGTTATACAAAAATTACATCTTTTTAGCTTTCCAGAGTTGAAAATTCCATGTAAATATCTCCATCCGTTGCTTAGATATAGCCACTTGAAGTTCAGAATATAGCTGCTACATAATTCTGTTCGCCTGGTATCACAAATTCCAAAATAGCGATATTTTACATTTTCTAAATAACAAAATTAGCAGATAATTGCCTTCCAAATAGATATTTCATCTCAATCCGACAATTTAAATGACATCGGCAAAACTACATATGATACCCAGAACTAAACTTATTACACGTTCTTCTAGTCTGAATTTGCAATGATATTAAAAAATTTCGACTCCATCGGATACAATTTGTGTATATTGCGCACAATTTGAGAATCACTCTATCCTTCGCTTGACGCTGGCACAATAAATCGGCTATATCTTCAAGATTTGTTGAGGTTTTCAATTGAAATTTATTGAGACTTTCTTGAGAAGTTATAGGTTCATATTAATGACAATAAAAAAATCGATTTTTTTAAAACCGAGAAATGTTTGTTCCCCTTAACCGAAAATATGACTTATAATTCCTTGCTAAGATAATATTTTATATATCAAATATAGTGTAGAGTATCATATTGTCGATCCGTCCGATTTTGACATTTCCTTACTGGGTTTTTTTTGTTAACATTTGAACTTTTCAGCCACATTAACTAAATATTTCTGAAATATACGATTTTTGTGCAGAAAATGATGATAGGGATGCTGTAAAGGTATTTCCTTGTGTGGCATATAAAAACTACATCATTACAGCTTTCCAGATGTGAAAATTCCATGTAAATGCATCTATGCATTGCAGAGATATAACCAAATGTAATTTAGCTTGTATCAAAATATAGCTGCTATGTAATTCTGATCGCCTGGTAACACAAAATTTAATAGAGGTAATATTTTACATTTTCTAAATGACAGAAGAATTTCCTAGCAATGTTGTCACATCATACAACAAACATACTTTGCTAAATCAAAACAGAATTTGAGGCATAATAACAATATTAGGAAAGGAATTTCAAAAACAGAATTGTGTAGCAGCTATATTTTGATACAAGCTAAAATTCAACTGGCTATATTTCAGCAACCAATAGAGATATTTACATGGAAATTTCAACACTGGTTAGTTATAATGATATAGTTTTTATATGCCCTCATGGACAAACATTTACTGAATCTCTATTCTTATTTACGACATCAAAACCGCATATTTTAGAAATATTTAGTTAATGTGGCTGAAATTTTGTAAATGTTAAAAAAAAAATATCATTTAATGTATTTTCTTGTGTACCTAAATTTTCATGCGAATATGTCTACTCGTTGAGCTTGTTTCAAAATATAGCTGCTACACAATTCTGTTCGCCTGGTATCAAAAAATTAAAAAATATCGATATTTGACATTCTCCAAGTGGCGAAATTTGCTAGTAATGTTGCCAGATAACAGGTAATGATTCGATTGCAGTTTTAGAAACAGTAAAGTATACTTTTAGGCGTTAGTTTAAAATCTATTCATTATATTAATTCTTAATTATTATAACGCCTAAATTTATGCCTTGCATTAGAGAACTTTGCATGAATGACCTGGCAACGCTAGCCAATTTTGCCATTTGGAAAATGTGAAATATAGCCATTATTGAATTTGTGATACCAGGCGAACAGAATTTTGTAGCAGGTATATTTTGAAACAAGCTCAAATTCAAATGGCTACATCTCAGCAACGATTAGAGATATTTTCATGAACATTTTACCACTTAAAAGGTAAAAAGATGTAATTTTTATACGTTCCACAAGAAAATACATTAAGTGCCTCTCCATCAAACAAAATAGTATATTTTGGAAAGATTTAGTAAGTGTCATGAAGTTTATAAATGTTAATTAAAAAATATATCTGGGGTTAACGGGGAATACGAAAAAATCTTAATTGTGGTGATCTTAACGAAGCAATGTCGGATGCTTCAAAAGGTTTCCACGCTATATGCGTGCGATCTGGCAACATAGGTGCTGGGCGCCTATTACCAAAAAATGAAATGAAAATGAAAAAATGAACGAAAGTTTTTTTTTAAATGTCCATTTTTAGAAGACCGGTTTTTGGGAGATTTTTCATTTTCAGGTAATAGGCGCCCAGCACCGAACAGTAAGTATATTTTGGAAGATGATTTCAAATGTTAATAACTCAGCAAATACTTATCCGATTTTTATAAAATTTTTAGAAATATTTAGTGGGAATTCTGCATTTTTATTACGTCCTGCCAATACGTCGACATAGTTATCCTTTTCGTGGTTTCAAAAGTAAACATAAATAAAACACATATAAAATATGTTTTATGCTATATCTATTTGATTATAATCTATTTTTATTACATAGTTTTTGTATTGACACTTATTGGGCGGTATCTAATCCATAACTTGAAGAATGTTGATTTTTAAGTGCTCAAGAGTTGAAGGTTTATCTGCATAAACTCGGTCTTTCACGTAGCCCAATAAAAATTTCAAATTGTCTTAAAACAAAAACGACTAAAAATTATGCGGCAAGGAAATGTCTTTTGCTATAAAGACACATTCGTGTTGAAGCGACATATTCTCCAAGTTGTATTATTCAACAGAAGGCGAATATGGTTGGTTATCATGATCCGAATTGACGGTGACAGATTTTCTATCGTCGTTTTCAAAAAGAGTAAGGCCTCCAAGTGTCTATCTTCAATTACTTGCGGATTTTCCAACCAAAATCTCCTTTTAAAGCTCGCCATGTGGCTGTTGCAGAATCATAATGTTAGCAGTAGGTTTTTATAATTTGTATGCGTTGTGAGATAGTTAAACGATCCATTTTCGTTAATGTTAGAAATTCAACTGAAAGGAAAAAAATGGTTTACAACTTCGAGTAAGAGATGTCGAATTTCGGTCTCATATTTTGGAAACCACGAAATGTATAACCCTTTATTTTTCCCCTAATAATAGTCATCAAGGAAGGGACAAAAAACGGACGGGCCTTCTATATGGTACCCACCAACATTTGCAAAATTCCATCCTAATCGAACACATTTTGGTTATTTGGTCCACCATTGTAATGATAGAATTTTCTTGTGAGCAAAATTTTTTTCACTTTTCAGAGGTGGCATTTTTGTGTAAATCCGTCCATTCGTTGCTGAGATATAGCCAATTGCAGTTGAGCTTGACTCAAAATATATCTGCTACATAATTCTGTTCGCCTGGTATCACAAAATCAATTACATCGATATTTTACATTTTCAATATGGCACAATTTGCCAGCAATTTTGCCAAGATCATGCAAAAAACATACTTCGCTAAATTAAAGCATAATTTGAGGCGTAATAATAATATGAAGAATGGAATTTCAAACTGGCGCATAGAAGTAGGCTTTAATATTATCTTATTTTATAAAATCGCATAGATACGCTATATGCAATCTGGCAATATAACTAGCAAATTTTGCCACTTGGAAATATAGCTGTAATTGATTCTGTGGTAATAGGCGAACAGAATTGAGAAGCCTATATAATTTTCTACAAACTTAAATTGAACTAGCTATATCTCAGCAATTAATAGAGATATTTGCATGAATATTTCAACACTGGTTAGCTGTAATAATATAGTTTTTATATTTAGTATTTATTACCATTATTTATTATGCACCACCTTCTAAGGTGGTGCACGAAGTCGCCGTCGAATTGAGTATAGACTAACGTGTCTCAAGACATCGATTTTTAAGAACACCCTAATGAAGATATTTTCGGATTCCCCTTTAACATTGGCAATATCGTACCACTTTTTAATATGTTTTGTTCTGGATTCCATATGAATTTTCGCTCGATGCCATGCAAATTGTCCGATTGAGATGAAATATACGATTTATTCTGTGTGAAATGCCATAAATGTGTATTCTTTGTGGGGCATATAAAAACTATATCTATTTAGCATTTCAGTGCTGAAATTTTCATGTAAATATATCTATTCGTTGCTGAGATATAGCCATTTGAATACGAGCTTGTATCAAAATATAGCTGCTACACTATTATGTTCGCCTGGTATCACAAATTTACTAATGGCAAAACTTCACATTTTCCAAATGGCAAAATTGGCTAGCGTTGCCAGGTCATTCATGCAAACATAGTTCTCTAATGTAAGGCATAATTTTAGGCGTGATAATAATTAAGAATTAATATAATGAATAGATTTTAAGCTTAAACTAAAGGCCTAAAATTATACTTTACAGTTTCTAATTTTATAAAACTTCAAAGGAAATATTACGTTCGATCTGACAACACTGGTAGCAAATTTTGCCATTTGGAAAATGTGAAGGCGAACAGAATTGTGTAGCAGCTATATTTCGATGCAAGCTAAAATTCAATTGGCCATATCTCAGCAACGAATATAAATATTTACATGAAAATTTCACCACTGAAAACGTAAAAAGATGTAGTTTTTATATCTCCACAAGGAAAAACATTTATTGAATATTCAACAGACAAAATCACATGTTTTGAAAATATTTGGAAAGTGCCATGTGTCCCTGGCACATAAGATAGTCTTTAGAGACAAAACTCATGGAACTTTAAATAGTCTGCAAATTCTCTCCTACTCTTCAGCTGCTCTATGTAGACTACCTTACCCTTGATCTAGTCTATAGATATTTATTTGACCTTCAAGCCTTTTATGCAGATCACCTGTTGCTTCAACACACGTCAATTTATATATAAAGATTCTCTGACCCTTAAGATCTATTCACGCCTAAAAGTATACTTTACTGTTTCTAAAACTGCAAATGAAACATGACCTGCGATCTGGCAACATAATTAGCAATTTTGCCATTTGGAAAGTGTGAAATATCGCTATTATTAAATTTTGCGATACCAGGCGAACAGAATAATGTATGAGCTATATTTCAATACAAGTTAAAATTCAACAGGCTATATCTCAGCAACGAATAGAGATATTTAAATGAAAATTTCACCACTGAAAAGCTTACACGATATAGTTTTTCTATGTCCACAAGAAACAACATTTATAGGATACTTTAAAGACAAAATTGCATATTTGGGAAAAATTTGGTAATTGTCATGTTCCTTGCCCATCATATAGTCTTTAGAGACTAAACTCATGGAACTTCAAATCAGAGTCTCCCCTACGCTCCAGCTGCCCTAAGTAGACTACCTTATCCTTGATCTAGTCCATAGAAATTTATTGGTCCTTCAGCCCTTCTAGCAGTCATCCTGTTGCTTCAGCACTTCAACTTCTCTATAGACGTTCCCTGACCCTTATGTTCCCCCAGGCCCTACTGTTCTCCCATACTTACAATATTACATCCTTTTTCCGATTATTTAAAGGAAACGCATACTGAATAGTAGTTTGTTGTTTTTTTTTTCTTTACATTTAGTTTTTATTTTTTATAGTTTTTCTTTGTTTTTGTTTTGTTTTTAGTGGTTAATTTCGAATTGTTGTTAATTTTAGTTGTTTTTTTGTTGCCCTTCATGGTTTGTTTTCTTTTTTTGGATGTGTTTTTGTTTTATAGTGTAATATGGTGTGTGGTTGTTGATGTTTGTTAAGTATATTTTACATTTTGTTTTTGTAAATAGTTGTAGTTAGAAGTAGTAGTTTGTTGTTGTTGTTCTCGTTTCCTTTTCACATTGTTGTTGTTTATTTTGGTTTGTTCCTCTTCTTCAGAATTGTGTTTTTTGTTTGGTTGTTGAAGGAATGATTTTTTGTTGTTGTTCTTGTTTTTGTTTAGATGAAATTTATGTTTTTTGTTTAGAGAAACTACAATTGTTTTGATGTTGTTTTTTGGTTTGTTTATAATTATTACCATATCATTTAAGGTATTTTTAGCTGTTTTTTGTTAACTTATACTAAATTTTTTGTTTTTTATTTTTTAATTTTAAGGATTTAAATTTTTTGGTTTTTCTTTTTGTTTTTGTTTATGAAAATTAAAAATATATAGTATTATGTTTTAATGAGAAAAATATAGTGTTGTGTTGTTTGTAATTTTTTTGTTTTTGTTTGATGGGGATTTGTTTACAAAAATCATGCAATCTCACAACGAATTTTAAATATGTACTCAATCAATCATTCTATATTGTTTTTTTGGAACAATTTATGGAAATATTGAAAAATTCTTTATGTTTTCTTTTTTGTACATCCCTCAAAGAGATGAACCCAGAACGTGGAAAACTGGGAAAATTCAATCCTTTCTTAAAGAGACTTAAAAACTAAATTTTTGGTTTTGGTTGAAAGGATAATTTTCTGAGTTGACCTGGCCTGGGCCAAGCAAAAAACAATAAAGAATTTTCCAAATCTCACAAAAGGCCAAAAGAGATGTTGTTATTTTGTGCCTTATTGGTACACGGAAATTTTGATTGATTTTTGTACATTTTGAGCCCCTTAATTCGTTGCGTATCGAATGACTTTTAGGGGGAGGGTGTAATTTTGGTAGTGCTTACGGTTGTGTGTGTGTGGTTTTATGAGGTGCATTTCAATGATTCAAGTGGAATGGAAATCTTGAAATTATTTTAGGTCTCACCACTGGATTTCCGTGTCTAGACCAGAGGGGAGACATACAAAATTATTTCAAAATTTAAAATGATACTCGCCAGGGGGGAAATGTTTTTGATGTTTAGATGCAGATGATGATTTAGTTAAAATATTTAAATGTTTGTTCTTCATTTGTTTTTTTTCTTTTAAAATAAAATTTTGTATAATTTTCATTCAAAATTTCTTAGAGGTTGTTGCTTGGTTGTTTGTTAAAAAATATTGATTATTTTGTTTGAGAAAAAAATTTAGTTTGAAATGTTTTTCAACCTCTAATCCAAAAAAAAAATTGTTTAATTTTTGTTTGTGGTAATTTTCCAAAATTATTTAAAATTAAATAAAAATATTGGAATTATGTTTTTCCTTTTTTTAAGAAAAAGAAAATACAAACCAATTCATTTGTTTAAGCTTTGAAACAGGAAATTTCTTTTTATAATTTGTTTTCCAAAGGAAATATTTTGGGTTTTTTTTTTTCATTTTCAATTCATTGAGATTTTGGTTTTTGTTGTTTCTTTAAGAATTTATACAGTAGCGAAGAAAATTTTTGACAAATGCCTATCATATTCCATTTTTAAAAATACATGCCATTGATTTCTTTCAAAAAATTTAACGTCTCTAATTGGGTTTATTTTCATATATTTCAATTTGGCATTTATCAACAATTTTCATGCATTTACTGTATTTCCATTTTGTCTGGTCAAATTTATGTGTTTTCTTTTAATTTTCTTTTTTGTTATTTTGAAGAAGCTTTAATCTTTTCCATATTATGTTCTTATTTCTTTATCATCTTCTTCTTTTGCTTCTTCCTTTGTCTAAAATATATATTTAGTTTCATTTACTTGTTATTTTTTCATTAATTACAAAGGTACTTCATGTTTTTTGGTTCAATTTTTTAGAACTGCTGTTTTTGCATTACTTTGTTCTGTGGGAATTTTTACTTTTCAGGTTCAAGTTTTGTTCTTTTTTAGTTACATTTTTGTTGTAATAATTGTTTTTACTTGACATGTCCAGGGAGGAGGAATTTTCTTCCATTTATTTTTGTTGATTTACAATTTTTTCTGAGGGAAATCTTTTCGTTTTTTCTTTTATCATTAATATTGGTCTTTGAAATTGTTCTTAATTTTCTTTTCGTTTAAAAGTTTTTCTTTTCCCGTGTTTTATTTTCATATTTTATTACTTTTGTTTCCAATTTTTTATTTTCATTTTTTAATATTAGTATATAGTGGTCTTCTTGATTTTGTTGTTTTGTCAAGCCAATTTTAATTGTTTGTTGTTGTTATATTTTTTTAAATATTATTTGTTTTTTAAATTAAAATCAAAATATTTAAACAATTTAAAAAAATTTAAAAAAGCAACATAATGTACTCTTTGTTAAGGGTTTATAATTTTAACAATAAATAAAATAAAAAACAGTTAAAAATGTATTTTTTAAGATATATTGTAGATATATGGTGAATATTTTCAATATAATTAAGTATTTGAATTTTTATGGAAAATGAAACTTTTATTATAAAGTCTAGAAATAAATTTTCATGATTCGAATTTAAAAAAATATATATTTGTGTTACACATGTCACCACTTTATCCAATCATGGATGATGACCACAATGAACAATGGGAACTAGTGGAACTGATTTTACTGGAACTATTTCACAAAAGAAACTACGGAATGCTAGGAACTATTTCACAAAAGGAACGATCGGTACTAGGTCCGGTTCTTCCATTTATTAAATTTTGCTTTATTCGTTCCATTTCGCTCTCGTTCACCAAATCCGTAATTGATGATATAAAACTGAATCAATAAGTTGGGTCGTTCCGGAAGGAACTATTTCAAATTAAGTATTTCACAAAAGAACGACCTGTCATAGGTGCGATTCTTCCTAGTTTAATTTTGCTCCAGTCGTTCCATTTTGCTCTCGTTCAACTCGTTCCTTTTGAAGTAATCGTTCATCTAGATCTCAACCGGATTAACTGGCGTGTGACATTGAACGATTGAACTAAAATTAACTATGGAACTAAAGAATAACTTATTTGTTTTTGCGAAGCTAACTGGAAAAGTTCGAGCCGTTTTTATTTATTATCATTTTCATCAGCTGTTTCATGGGGGAGAATTCTCAGTGACGTTCACACATAGCTATGATCACTTTTAATTGAACTAGTTCCTTCATTTATTTCATTATTCATCTCGTTCATAGTTCACTACCAAGGCCTATTTAAAAGGCCATCCAGAAAGATAAACTGCTTCTTTTTATGAATAAAATATTCTTGAGAAATATGGACAAGGGAGAGCAACATGTATCATTACCCTCCTTTCCTGAACAATTCGTTTAATTAATAAACTGAACTTAAAGGAAATATGTAAACTGGCCTAGTTCATAGTGTATTTTCAGGGAATCGTTAATTTCAATTTATTTGTTCATAAACTAAAAAACTCCATTGGTTTACAAATTAGTTAAATAATTTATGTTCCGAAGATTTATCTTTTAAAATATTTACGATTGTCTTGAAGTTTATGTTGCAGATGATATGCAGCAGAAGGATATTTAATAGGATTGTTGGAACTAGTCCAAAAGAACTATTCTGCAAAATGAACGATCGATACTAGGTCATGTTATCCCGTTCATATGGTGCCTTTTGCTCCAGTCGTTAATTTTTTCAATTAATAAACTGAACATAAAGGAACTATGTGAACGAACCGAGCTCATACTCTCTTTTCAGGGAATCGTTCGATTCAGTTCATTTGTTCATGAACTAAATAAATCCATTGGTTTACAAATTAGTTGAATAATTTATGTTCGGAAGATTTATCTTATAAACTATTAAAGATTGATTATCTTGAATTTTATTTTTCAGCTGCTATGCAGCAGAAGAAAATTATTAAGATTGGAAAAGACAAATAGGTTGTTTAATGTGTTGGAACTAGTCTAAAGGAACGATTCTGCAAAACGAATGATCGGTACAAATTCTTTTTCATTCGTTAATTTTTGCTCTAGTTCACCTAGTTCCTTTTGATCCAACTGCTCTCCGTTGACCGAATTTGCAGATGTGTACCAATGAACGATTAATCTAAATGAAAGACCTGGTTCATTTTATGGAGCAAATCAAAAAAGATCGAAAGGCTTTAGGAACGAGATTGTCGAAAGATATTTCGATTTTATTAGGCATCTCCGAAGAGGAATAAGGTTCCAAATTTAAAATTACTACAACCAATATTTTTATTGGAACCAATACTTTTTCCAAATTATAAATATGATTTTAGGAGTTTTGATTTTATTTTACATCTTCTAGAAATTTTATACGGCATCTCAAAAGTGGTTATGACATTCCTAATATTTTTCTCGCTGAATAAAAATTGGTTTCTCAACATATACGGAACATATTATTTAGGATACTGGCGTATTGACTTGTAGGTGTTGTAAATCTACAGAGTAGCGTTAGATCTGAAAGTTTTGGTTGCACAAAGACGAACAACAAAATATGAATATTAGACAACACAACAAGTATACAAGTGATATAATGCAACACTATCAGTATTATTATGACGCTGACGGACAGAATTAGGTTTCAATTTTTCTAAACAATTCTTATTGCGGCAAAAGTTTTAAGCTTTCTGCTTCTTCTTGCAGAAAGTCATATTTTGATGACATCAGATAGTCGTTGAGTTATCTATTGGTGACTTATCGGAAGAAAATGGAAGAATTCAATAGTTCCTGGAGTTTTGTTTTTGCGGTCAGAATAGGATTTAAAATACTGGAAAATCCGAAAATACTGGAAAATTCTTTTGAGAAATATAGTTCGCATACAACTTTTAAATCGAAGGTGTACTTCTATGAACACATAATTTACACATTGTATATATGCTACATCATAGATGTTTCATTATTTGAATATAAATTTAATATATTGTGAATAAAAAATTAAATTTGCAATATTTGTTTAGATTTAATAGAAAAAATCAAAAAATTAAAATTATTTTTCTGAATTTATTTTTAATATTACCAAAAAACTTATTTTTAAAATAATAAACCCTTAATTAAGAGAACAACATAAAAATCAATAACTTAAATTAATTTATTAAAATAATAACTAATAGAAAATATATGTTTTTTTAACTCCTTAAAAAATTTAATAAAAATATATAAAATAAATTTGTTTTTCTTGTTTATTAAATAGAAAATAAAATAAAAAATACTTTTTTCTTCTACTTCATCAAGATCATGGTACTTTCAAAAGCTCTTGTTGTTGTCGATTTTTTTTTATGAGCAGCAGATTTTTGTGCTTTAGTTGTTGTTCTTGTTCAATACATCCGGCCAATTGTTCGTTTGGTTTAATTTTGTTTGCCGCCCTTTTCAACTTTTTCTTTTGATAATCTAAAATCTAAATTACATTTACTTATAAGTTAATTTAAAAAATAATTTCTATAGGTTTCTTGTTCTTTTTTTTAATTTCTGCGGTAATTTTCTGTGCGACCTGTTACGCCATTTGTGCTTCGTTCTTTTTGGAGTTGGTAATTGTTTTTCTTTCATATTTGTTTTTCTATTTAGAGCTATTTGTATTTAAAAGTGTTAATAAATTTTCTTAAAACATAAATTAATAAAAAATTAAAATTAGTTATAAAACAAAATAATAAAGTCTTCTTATAATGGATAAATTATTTAATGGAAAAAAATAATTTTTATTAAAATCCAAATAAAACCTAAGGATGATATTTTCCGGATTTCTGGTTAAGTCGCAAAATTTAAAGATGGTGTTGCTGGCGTATTTAATAATGATGGTATGTTATGTACTTTGTTGCTTCTCCAAATGCTCATCTTCTTCTTCTTCTTACTGTTGTTATGGTTTTAAATTTCACTTGACGAGGGGGATGTATTTGTTTTGGTGTTGTGGTTTTTTAATAAAATTTATTAACATTTTAAATCAAACGCTCGCTGTACCATATTCAGAAATCGGTATTATTGCTGGCAATTTCACTTTCCGAATCTCCCTCGGCGGTTGTGGGTGGCAGGGCCAGCGACATCTGTTGGCCAGCCAGGGCCATTGATGGTTCTGTGTTGCGACGTTTCATTTTATTTTTGACTTTTTTCAACATGGTCGCCTATGTTTGTATATTTTTTTTTTATAATTTTAAATAATTAAATATTTTTGTAGGGGTTTAACGTCCGGACCACACATTTACATTGTTTAATTATTTTCATTTGTCATTTTAATTTTTTTGAATTGGGAAATATTTTTTTTTTTTTTTTTTGTAAAAGAAAGAGAAAAAGAAAATATATGTATGTTTTTAATTTTCTATCAAATTGCGGATTGTAATAAATTAAATTTAATATTTATTTCTTTAGATATTTCAAATAAATTATTAATTAATTTGAGAAAACAAATTAATTGGGTGCAAAAATTCGCCATTATTTTTTTAAAAAGTTTGTAAAAGAAATCAAAAGTTAGTTTAAAGCTTTAATTAAAAAGAAATATTAGAAATTTAAAATTTAGCAATAAACTAAACTAAATAAAATTTTCGAAATAATTAAACTAAACTTAAATAAGCAAAAGGCATATTATCTTCTGTTAGTATTAGTATTTAAAATAATATTTTTGATGGAGAAGTTAGATTTGTATCTAAACAAGCTAATACTAGTTAGTGGTGCTGTTGATATTTTGCTTTGAGCACTACAAATTGAAACATTTAATGTTCCTTTAATGAAATCAGAGTCTAGAACATAATAGTAGCATTACTGTTAAAATTAGAAATTCCATTACAAAAAATTACATTAACAAGCTCAACTGATTCAAAATTTGGCATCACCATTTAAGAACGTCTAGTTCAAAAATTGTATACTCAAGTTCATTTGAAACACTTCACTTTTAAATTAAAATCATTTGAGGGAACTAGTTCATTTATTCATTTAGTGAATTAATAATTTTTATTGTTATAAAAATCCCCAAATGTACATTTTTATTTTCCATTATTGAGAATCATGACGAACTCTACTTGGAAATTTAAAATTTTAGACGAATATAGAAATGCGTTCTTCGTAATTCTACACATTGAACTGAACTAGTTCGAATATACAGTTTATTTATATTGCTCAGTTCTTCAGTTCTATTTTTGAAATCGAGTTGTTATTTCACGATCTAAAGCCATAGTTTCTTAATTGTTCGGTGCCTTGAGAATATCACAATTGTAAGTATCTTTTGATCATACCTGTTCAAAAATATAAGCGTGTGAGAGTAACTCAGAACCGACTTAAGAACAAATAAGGCAGATATCAAGTGCCTAATTATGCAAAATCCAATAGATCAAATGTCGCTTCCAGCTCTTAAAATGTCAAATAAAATCCACAATATTTATACATATGATTTATTTGAATTTTGAAATCAAGTCGATTTCGTATTCTAAAGGCGCTTTCCGATTCATGTACGAATTGAATTAGACCTAGTTCATATGTTAGTTTCAGTGAATAGCCATTGAATTACACTTGTTGATTAAACAAAATCGAAAATCCATGACCATTTCGTCTTCAGACGTATCGCAATAAAGACATAATTTTACGAGTGAACCAAGGCTATTGGCTTAGCAAAATTGTGTTCTGAGTTTGAACTAGTTCAATGGAAATATTTAGAGAAAAGTTAGGTCGGAACTAGCTTAAGCTCTGTTAAGGAACTAATTTTTTTCTAGAAAATATGCAAGGAATATCGATACCCTCCGTGAAATATATTACCGAACTCTAGGCAGAGGAAATACGCCTACGATCTTCAAAAAGAAAATTAATATTTTACATGGCGCTTGGTTAAGGTTCTGCTAACAATCCACATGTTTAAACTAACAAATTACACGAAATTCTCACAGCTAAGTGGGCCTTTAATAATACATTTAATAATGTAATTGAAGCTGAAATCGACATTTAACACCTAAACCACACAATACGGATTTACAAATACTCGTTCCGGAACGCACTAGTTCATTTGGCACTGTTCCGAGAAAAGAACGATCGAAACTAGTTCTAGCTCCAACTCATAAATTCGCATAGTTCCTTTGTTGGTCTAAAGGACCGAGTTTCGCTCTTTATTGTTTCTTATTTAGAGGTTGTTCCATCCTTAAAGAAATTAATCATTTTGTTTATTGCAAGAACCGACTACTTTTAACTACGATAACAAATTTTCCTTTATGATATCGAAAAACATAATACAAACTAGTAGAATCTTGCAGTACAGGAACAGCCCCTATGTGAACAAGAATAAAGATAAAAGAGATCCAAATGATCTACCCAGTAGTCGGAACAATATGCTGCGAAGCAAATATATTAAGGAACTAGTTTCTTAAAAAAAAACGAGAAACGCTCCCTGAACCATAAAGAACTAAAGAACTGAATGACTCATAGTTCCATATAGTTCAATCGTTCTACCAATCATTAACGAGAAGATCTATATGAACAGTTGAATCAAAAGGAAAGTAAACAGGAATAACTAAATCAAATGGAACCAAATAAACGAAAGAATCGAACCTAGTTCCGGTCTTTCTATTTGCGACTTTCTTTCAAGAAAAGAAACGAGAAAGATCGATACGCTTCACTATGTGAACTATAGAGAACTATGGAACTGTGAATATCTCATAGTCCCATTTAGTTCAATCGTTCTGTCAAACATTAACGAGAAGATCTATATGAAAAGTTGAATCAAAAGGATTTGAAAGCAGGACTACATCTAAAGAAACTAAATGAACGAAAGAATGGGATCTAGTTCCGGTGTTTCCTTCTGCGAAATAGTTTCATAAAACTAGTGAAATAGATTGCTCAACTTTAGAAAGAGATGCAGTTGGGTCATGAATAAAAATAAAATCTCTATTTCCCTGTTGAATTTTGATCGATGGGAATAAGCTGAATTTGAAATTTAAATAATATATTTCGGAAAAAAAACCCCAAAGGAACAAGGTGAACATAAAGTCAAACCTAATTCGAATGTATCCTGGATCGAAATATTTCCTTTGAACTACTTTGTTCCGAAACGACATAGCTCTAAAATTCAGTAGCATTCCGTTTCGGAATGAAATAGTTCAAAGGAACTATTCCGAACCAGGATACATTGGAACTAGGTCCAACTTTTTTGTTCACCTTGTTCATTTGATTCTAATCGTCCATCTAGATTTTTCCAATCATGGAGTGTAACATTGAAATATTGAATTAAAAGGAGCTATGGAAAGAAATTAATGACCTAGCGAATTTTAATGAATGTATTTTTTTCTAGGATTGTACCTAAGAATACCTAAAAGTTTACAATGATTTCTTTTAGAGATTTTATATGTTACAAGTTGTAAATGTCGGACCGAATTTATTTTAAGTTAATCTGATCATTCTTCACATTTCATCAGTTTTAAAAAGTTGTTTTTTACATTCCTGACCGCTTGGGAATGAATATATTTATGAAAAGGTCCAAAAACGGATATATAATAAGGCTTTTAAGAAAAAAAAAAACAACTGACATACAGAGCATTTGGAATTTCATAAAAATTATGAAACAAGATCTTAGACAAGTAGAAAAGGCGAATTTGAAATATGACTATAATTTATTGGTTTTTAAAAATTAATTAGTAATTATTGTTAATTTTGTTTAAATAATTGTAGAAACCATATGATATAAATTAAACGTTGCTAATACTAAATTACTTGAATATAGCAAAATAAAATATATAATAATAAAAAATTAATTTAAATTAAATAAATGAAGAGAAAAAAATATAAACAAAAAATGGTGGGAGTTTTGGGTGGTGAATTATTTTTTTATCTAATTTCAAAACGAATTTCGAATTGAAAAAAATAATTAATATTAAAAATTTCTTATATAGTCACGTTATTTTGACTAACATTATTATTTTTTCTATGCAATTTCATGTAGATTACTTTTTTTCAGAAAACACACTTTCATTTACATTCCAACTAACAATTTTAAATTAATTGGCTTTGTTGTTTAAACATTAATAAATGCTTAATTTTTATTATTTCAAAAATGGGATTTTTTCATTTTTTACAGTATATTGTTGTTTTGCAATTTGGATTTTTTTTTTTCAAATTTCCTTGCTTTGTGGTTAATTATTTTTATTTAAAGACTTTTATTGGTGTTTACTTGTTGTTGTTGGTTAGGTTTGTTGTTGTTTTGTTTGTAACTTTAATGTAAGATCAAGATTATTAATTTGAATTATAGTTATTTATATATTATTTTATTTTCTCTTGGACAAATTCCTTCTTCTTTTGCTAATTTCTGGGATTTTTTGAATATTTTTTATAAAAAACACGAGAAAAGAAAACTTAGACCGGACGGACGTGACCTCTATGTATTGCTATTGGGTGTCTGTTGTTGTTGTGACTGTTGCTGCTGCTGTTGTTGTGCTTGTTGTTTTTGTTGCTCCTGCTGCTGCTGTTCCTTATCCTTGTCTTTATTTTCCTTTTCATTGGTATTTCCTGTTATGGCCAGAGCAGCTGCCGAATTGGTCATTTCCGAAAATTGTTGTGGCTGCTGACCCGTAACCTGAGCCACAATTTGCAATGCCGTTTGTGACGATGATGTAGCTGCAGCTGTCGACGACAAACTGAGCACAGCCGGTGAAATATGCGGCTCGGTTAGACGCCGTTTACTCTTAACTTTGCGTAACATCCAAGCCTAGATTTGTATGATGAAGAATTATATTTATATTTATTGAATTAGCCTGAGAAATTATTTATTTTTTGTTTTGTTTCAAACAGAAATTTTCTTTCGTTTTGTTTGGAGGGGGAATAATAGTGAAATAGTGCTCTGTACCTAATTCAATCACGACAATATAATTTTGAATTACAATTAAAACGTATAACACCTCATTAAAATATGTATGTAATTGCATTCTGTAATACAAATGTTCTGTAAGAATATCTAATTATTTTTATTAACTTTAGGGATGTTTTTTTAGAAAAATAATCATAGAATATAACTAGACACAATATTACTGTAGGTACAATGTTTGTTATTTTTAGAAAGTGAAAATTATAACCTGTACACCTAATAATATTACCATAATTGCAAAAAACAAATTCTGAATCCTTTCTTTTCATTGACATACCAAAAGATTTGGTGAAAGAGCCAATTTTATCTATCTAAAATCGATTGGGACTTCCAGGAGAAATCGTAATACAAAACTATATACACTCAAGTTGGGCAGGAAAAGACACATGACTTTAGAAAATGATTTCTAAAATCCTGATAATATCCAATAGTTGGTGTATCATTATATGTGGGCAACACCCTAACGGGGACGGATGTCAATAATTTTTGGTAGGAAGATTTGACACCAAAAACATAAATCTAAAGTCAATTTCTTTGACAAACGTATCCTCAAACTTCCCAAAATACCGAATAATGGGGGTACCCCATGCTTGTTTAAGCTGCTGCTTTTTTCTTTGACGAGCCTAACATTTTTTGTAAAGGTTGCCACCGTCTTCAAACCCCGGAACTGGGAACTGTGCTCGTTATAAAAAAACGTTATATCGTCCCTACGCATGTTGGTTTACACGCACCCAATTTTGTGTACATGTGCCAGTATGCTGAGATGTTCTTTCCTACAAAATACGGCAGGTATGTTTTTCACCATCCAAGAAATCTGAATGACAAACTACAGCCACATCGATAAGAACATTAAATTATTGTCTTAAAAATAAAATAAGGCGGGACCTTTCGACTGACATCGAAAATAGTTGGTATAGAACATGGAATGCCAAATTAAATCCAGCTGCAGTATGCACCTAAAATCTTCGAAATACAGAAAGTAGGAAAGGGACATTCATATCGACGCCTCCGAACCATAGTATGCTAAGTCGACTTAGCATGTTTTAAAGTTATTTACGTTTTTAGATACTACGGTACTTAACCAAAGTTATAAGCAAAAATGTAGCATGGTACGTAAGATTTAAGAAACTTCCATACTTTGAAAGCTTCTAATGAAAAACTCACTTTTCAGACTTAGCATACTATTCTTCGGAGGCGTCGATATGAGGACTATGCGGGAACATGGCCATCAAAACGTTGATTAGAACTTTTAAAATGTGAATACGTTGGCTTATATTGAAAATGTTCTGAATAATTATGATCACCTTTCAGGTACCCGGAATTTACAGTTCTTTCGCTTGGAAAAGCAACTAAAATGTTTACAATACTAAAAATGGAAGGGACCTTTATTATATGGGTCCGGAATTATATGGGTTTATGTATTTGGTTGGGGAAATAGAAATCCATTATGAAAATGTCGTTAAAATCGGAGAAATAATCGACCGGCATGTTAACAGTCGTATCATCGTCCAGGAGCTAAAAATCGACCACCAAACTGTTTTAAACCATTTACACAAAGCTGGATTCAAAAAGAAAATCGGTGTTTGGGTGCCACACCAATTAACATAAAAAATAGGATGGATCGAATTGCCATCTGCGAAGCCTTGGCCAAACGGAATGAGATTGACCAATTTCTTAAACGGATGATAACCCTGTGCGAAAACGATCGTGGCCAAAGAGCGGTGAATCACCTCAAACGGTGGACAAACCAGGACAAACGGCCAGGAAGGTTCTGCTATGCATTTGGTGGGACTGGAAGGGGATTATTTATTATGAGTTGCTTCCATATGACCAAACTATAATATGAAGATAGCAATTGACCAGAAACGGCCAGAATTGTCCATCAGGAGAGGTGTCGTGTTCCACTAGGACAACGCTAGGCCAATATCTATGGATCTATATTTCGAGCCGATTAAATGTCAACAGCTCATCTTTCTTTCCCGGGTTGAGCATACGCAATAACATGTAATATATATTTTTTTAATTTTACACAGAAATTTCTTGGTTGATTTGGCCCGCTGAATATTGACCGATCATTAACGAAACAGCTCTTCTAATAAGTTGACAAGACCCCATGGAAACCAAAAAAATTTGTTTTCACCCCATTTCATCCCCTAAATATCATCTGATCATCACCGCATATTATAGGCGTCGACACTGCCCATAATCGAACTTCATACAAAATTTCAAAAAGATCCGTGCATCGTTTCCATTTGTGTAACGCTAATACTAAAGAATATCGTAACCAAAATACACCTATAAATGTTTAGGTACGGCTCCCACATCCGAGTACATACATCAATATAATTGGTACCAACCAATCTTCATAGATATATTATCAACATCTCAAGTATATGTCCTTCAGGAATAAATATATACGCCATAGAATAAAACTTTAGTCATTTTTCACACAAAAGTCTGAATCTATTTGACCCATCAAATATTGAACGATCTTCATCAAAACAGTCTTGCTTATTCCTTGACCACATTCAAGTAAAATTTCGCGGTGTTCGGGTCATAATTGTAAAAACAAGCAAAAATAAAGTTTTTGGTCATTTCATTCCCTAAATAAAATATTAATATGATTACCAAAAACTATAGGGGCCTTTTTTGGCCAGAACCCGTCCTATATGCAAAATTTCGTGACGATTTGTCCATAACTGTGACCTTTAACGTGTTTAAAAATTATTATGGATAGACGGATACACATGTTTAGGTCAACTGAGCTTGTCAATATATGACATGTGTGATCGGTATACTAAAAGGTGGGTCTAGGACTGCGCAAAGTTATAATACCCTTATAACAAAGTTGTGTATGGTATAAAAATCCAATTATTGGTCTAATGGTTCTTCAGAAAACATTATTTAAAAGATCCAGGATTACATCTCATATTGCCCTTAAAAATATTCTTAAATAATCCAAATTTATTGTTGTGATAGTTGTTTAAATATTCTTAACAAATACATTCTTATTAAAGATTTTTTTTAAATAAACTCCTGAAGGTCTAATAGTCTTGGAAAACTTTATTCATAAAAATTCACGCTTAATACAGCATCTATAAAAAAAAATAAGATCTTAAAGTCTTTGAAAATTTTTCTTAAAAATTCCATATTTATTGACCTGAGAGTGCAGCATAGTGTCTAGTTAAATTCGTTTGATTTTGATTCAAATTTTTTGTTTGTTTTTCTTTTTTTGTTTTCAATTCAAAAGGGGTAAATATCAAAATATATAACATTAAATTACATCTTGGCAATTAAAAAAACACATACATCAATTATACATCAATGTATTTGCATATATAGTTTTGATTATTTTTGATTTGGCATTTTGTTTAATATTGTTTTTGTTGATACTGAAGTTTTTCATTGTATTTGCGAATAGATTTGATTTGTTTATTTTGAAAATGTTTATGTTTTCACTTTTTGTATGATTAATAAACAAAAAAGAGGAACGAACTAATTATAAATAATTAAATAAAAACTAAATAAATACAAAGTATTTCAAACGAAAAGCAATGTAACCAAAATAAAATTGTCGGCTTTAAAAGGCAAAGTGTTATAACTAATAAGTGAACTAAAATATTTAACAATTTGTTGACGGCTTTAACAAAATAAACTTAGTAACAAAAATAATAATAACAAAGCTTAAAAAAGTCTACTTAAAAAAGGCTCCAATCTAATAAATTTATTTGTACTTTGCTTCTTGATTTTTGGGGGCAAAAACAACATGCTTTCGCAAAGAAACATGCAGAAATATAAACTCAAAATAAAATTTGAAATTGAAAAGGAGTTCGAGTTAAGTAAACTATATTTTTTCTCGAAAAAGGTAACAGCTTTAATTGAAAATTGTAGTGAACACTTACCCTTAGAGCAGATTTTAAAACCACAATATCACCGGAACATTGTACCCATGGTTCACCATCAACTTGCACGGGTAAATCTGAATATAAATGCATTTTTATGTGGCCACCCTAAGAAGGAAAAAAAGAAAAACATTTATTTAAAATAAGATGAAATATTTAAACATTCTGAGTAAACATGTCGTTCGGCCAGTCCGAACTTTTTATAGCTCCAGCCTTATGAGTTCTGAGGGTGTATATTCTTTGTTATTATAAAAAAAATGTCTCATCAATTTTTGGTTTTAGATTCCAAGTTTCTCTGGACCAAATCCATTTCAGACAATTTGGAGTCGATTTACAAAGGTCCTTCCGCCCATCTGTCTAGCTGGCTGGTGCGCACGATCACTTTCGAAGAGTATAACCGATCTCATCCACACGTAGATTTAGTTAGAAGTTGGGAAATATCCTCCACAAAATGAGGATGCAATCCATCAGTCCACTCCTTCTGACCCACAAAGTGTCAACATTATGAAAATTTGTAAATCCTATATCAATTGAATTGAGAACAAGCTTTGCACATCGTAATTCTTTTATTAGACCTCAGTTATGACCTACTTATCACATCGTACTACTTTTAGCAAGCCCGAAGTCACCACACTGTGGGTATTATGGGTATTATGTCTTTGTGCATATGTTTGTAACAGGCAAAAGAAATAGAGATAGACCCGTGGTTCCTTATGAGAATATGCATAGAATCACTTTCTGAGTCGATTTACGCATGTTCGTCTGTCCGTCCGTCCATGTATTTTTGTTAACAAAGTACAGGTCGCATTTATGATCCGATTTGGGTGAAATTTGGCATTAAGTTGTGAATAAGGACCAGTATGATGTGTGATAAGTTTACTGAAAATCGATTCAGATTTAGATATAGCTTCCATATATAGTTTTGTCCGATTTTATGTAAATGGTACACCAAAGGCTGTATATATCTATCGATTTGCACGAAATTTGGCACAGCGTAATGAATTAGGTCTGGAATGATGTGTGTTAAGTTTCCTGAAAATCGATTCAGATTTAGATATAGCTCCCATATATAGTTTTGTCCGATTTTATGTAAATGGTGCACCAAAGGCCCTTTATATCTTTCGATTGGTACGAAATTTGACATAGCGTAATGAATTAGGTCTAGAATAACCTGTGCTATGTTTCCTAAAAATCGGTTCAGACTTATATATAGCTCCCATATATAGTTTTGTCCGATTTTATGTAAATGGTGCACCAAAGTCAATCTATATATTTCCTTTTGCACGAAATTTTGCATAGCCTAATGAATTAGGTCTAGAATGATGTATCTGAAGTTTCCTGTAAGTCGGTTCCCATATATATTATCGTCCGATTTAATGTAAATGGTATACCAAACTCCTCATGTTTATCAGATATTTATCCAAATAATCAACGGGTGTCCGATTGATATTTGATTTAAATTGATTTACATATGGTCTGTTCCCGTACTACAAGAATCTACTATTTTTTACTCCGATAACACTTTTTTCCTTTATGATATCGAAGAAAATAGTAAAATCTAGTAGATTATTGCAGTACGGGAACAGACCAATAATTTTGTCCCATTGTAAGAAGCAACTCTATATCTGAACAAATGAAAAAATTTAGTATATCTTGCAGAATGACATGTTTATGGATCCATCTGTTAGGATTCATCTATTGAATATCCCCAAAGTGGTGAATGGTATCATATAGTCGGCCCCGTCCGACTTTACTTCTTTCCTTACTAGTATATTTTTTAAACCTTCCCTACAGGAATCAAAATTTGTAAATCCAATATCCTTTACTCACCTGGGCAATGCGATTTGCATAGCGTATACCCGACTGAATTTGTCCCAAATGCACAACACCCGTGACGCCAACAATTTCCAATAGGCCATCATAGTGATTTGGTGTTGAGAAACGATCATCCTTATCGGGACCCCAGGGATTGGCACCACTGCCCCAACTGCAATGCAAATTTAAAATATTATTTTTTTTTTTAATTCAAAAAATTTGAAAATTGTTTTATCGACCCACCTTAATATATTCAATATAATAATACCCTCACATGGTGGCAATTCCACGACCTTGCCATCAACCTCCAAATGCAATTCCTTTTGCAAATCCTTTGTACATTTGCGTCCGCCCATCATTTTGCGTAGACCCATCTTAACGTAGACGCCCTTATTGTGTAGACGTGAATTAAATTTGAAGGGATTCTCCATACGGGCATTGTGAAAGTCCAGACAGAGATCGGCATCCAGGCCGATGCCGAAGTAATTGTTCATGACAAAGATTTGGGTATTGTCTTCGTTTTTGGTACCCTCACATTCATCATCGCCGGCGCCTGTAATAATTTTGTTAAAAGAGGAAATAACATTTACAATTAAATAAATTGATTTTTCTTTTTCAAATAGATTTTTAGTGAAAGAAATAAAGATATGTTACAGAAAAACAAAAAGTGTTAAAATATAAGAAAAGTAAAGTATATGACAAAGTGTATTTATACAAACTGTAATGGAGATTTAACAGATATTATGGACTTATTGAGGGTGGTGTTGGTTCTCTCTTCAAATACTTCGAATCAGGTATGAGAGGTTGGGTAGTTGTTGGGTTCCGATAAGTTGCCCGGGAATCCCAAATTTTGTATACCCTTTTACTCGGAAGGACCACATATGTGTTTCCATTATAGAAACGAGTAGTATAATAAAATGTACACGTAATAATACTAAAAGTACTAAACAGTATTGGATGTTTTTAGAAATCCGTATAACTCTCGTAGGAAAAGTTCTAAAATATACTAAATGCTCTTTAATCTTGTCATTTTGTATAAATGAATTTCTCTTGGTATGTAGAATAGATGTAAGGTTAAGCTATAATAGCAATATATTCCAAAACAGTTAAATCCAAAACTGTACTGGAATGTACCATTAATGATTTCTCACCACAAGGACCTGTACGAATTATATGGGTACCGGGTCACCAAGGAATCATAGGCAACGAAATAACAAATCAACTAGCCAGGAGTACTACTGCACTACCCACAATAGATGTGAATACCACCAATCCCTTTCCTGTCTCCTCATCACCAAAATCTTATGGGGTAAACCCAGTGAAGACAAAACTAAGCAAATCTTAACGCGCCTTAGCGTTCAAAGCCACCTCCTTATCATCCTAAGGTTGCACAATATGCAGTTGCATATCATTGAAGAAAAAATATTGTAGTCTGATGGAAAAAAAGTCCGTCACTACAAGAAAAATCTGCTCTGAAAAGGAATGTTCTGGTGTGATGCCAAATGTCGGAACCTTGACACGGTTGAATTTAATTCGTAGATGCAATTTCGCAGCAATAGTCGATATAAATACAACTTATCAAGTAAAGACATTTGTAAGCCACATTTCCCAATATGCTTGATAAGCCGCTTAACCAACGGCGAAACGCGTCGCATAGTGGTGGGAATGTAGTATCTCTCTGGCTTTCCTTTTCATTGCAACTCCGATCATGTAGCTAATCTCGAAAGAGAAATTAATAAAAACATTTTCATGAATGATCTTCGCCCTAAAAAGGCATAAAAACAAAACTCAAAAAAGAAATAAGCCGACTAACGGATATTCTGACGGGACACCTCAGCCAGAAGGCACATCTACTCAAGGTAGCAGCATGTGCAGAGCGTATGGGGAAGACAGTGAAACGCTGTCTGCATCGCTGTCAGCATTTACATGCCTTCAGAAACAATTCTTGGGAAATGATACTCTTCACGGAATAACCGATTTGAGGGAGTGTGAATGAAGAAGACTGAAGGTGTTCACAAAAACAGGGAATTCCTAAATTTATAGAGGAATCAAACCCAAATGTTTTTTTAATCTAAACTTTCAATAATTCTAACTTTCTCCGCATTTCTAGAGCGCACAACAGGCCTCAATTGGCTTATGTGTATGTCCTTCTCATTTGGGACATGTGGTGATATCATCCAACCCTCTTTTCAAGCTAACATAACCTAATCATTAACTATATATGTGTTAATGTAATTATATAAATTATACTAAATTTAGTACAATAAATACATATAGTGAAATTTGGTACAGGAATCACTTGCGAAAGTGGATTTAGACTTTCGTACTATATACGTTCGAAAACTTCGTTAATAAATGTATCAAGAAGCTTGGTCTTTGTTCTGGTGGCCATTATTAAATGTAGGGTTTTAATAGGGAGGTAGCTTTAAAAATCCTGCAAATTTTGCAGGGAAATATAATTATAAAAAATTTTGCATATGTTATAAAAAAAACATACGGTTTGATGAATCAATAGAGGTAGAGATTGATTAAGATAATGAGGGTTTTTCAAGTATATAAGGATCAAGGCATATGTGTAACATTGAACTGCCAACTTTAATATAAAGAAAGCTTTTGGTATTGAAGTTTAGAACATGTTATAGAAATAATACAAATATTTACACAATCCATTCTAAAGCTCATTATTTCTAAAGTCAGAAGCATAAACTTCGACTAAATTGGACTTCAGAATACCTAAAATTGGTAACCCCAAAAGGGACATTTCTAAACAGATAATATTTTTTGGAATTTTATCAGTTTTTTTGAAAACTGTTTTCAGTTAACATTAGCTTAGACTGGTCCATAATATTTGTTGGTTTATATAATTGTATTATGTGTTATTATAAATAAACTATTTGCATGCATATCACAAATAATAATAGTAATAATATGTTCAGACATACATATGAATAATTGCATACTTGACGGCATCGTAGTATTTATAATCTTCTTCTTATGATTAAATTTAAAATCAATTTAACTATAATGAAATTTATACAAGTCATCTATCTTATACAAAAGCCTATTCAATTAATTTTATTTCCAGAACTCTGGGTGGTTTTCTAGATATATAGGAAAATGATATTTAGAATCACCTTGATTTATAAATATTTTTCGAATTACATCGTCAACATGTAAGAGTGCATGAAAAACTCATGCTGGGGATTAGGTCAGAAATATATAGGGTAGACATAGCAGAGGGTGATGTATGGGATGATAGATACCAAGCAATGACTCTGATTGGCTTTAACATGACAAAGCCCAGACTGTCCTGCTCATGACATTAAAATTCTGATAGGAGATTTCAATGACAAGTCGGAAGGGAAAATATTTTTGGTGCCACCGTTGGAAAATTCAACCTCCATGATTGACTTCGAGGCAGCAAAATACATGGTAGTTAGCAACACCAGATTAAAGCATCTCGTTATACACAAGGCCTCCTGGATTTCTCCCGATCAAGCAACGAGGAACCAAATTGATCATGTAGTGATAGACGGAGGGCATTCATCGAGTGTTTCAGACGTTCGATCGTCCCGAGGAGCGAATATCGATTATTGTCCCGATAATAATATAGAAGCACAATGACAAAAAATTGCCCACTCCCTACAAACTGCAGCAGAAGAAACACTTGGGTACCAAAAACCACCATAAAGAAACCCGTGGTAGGATCATGAGTTTCGTAATGCTACTGCGTTGAAAAACGCGGCGTATAGGGCAACCCTGCAGACAGTAGCAGCACATAATGCGAGAGAGAATTATAGGTAGAAAAGGGGAGAGGAGAAATTTACTTTCAGAATAAGAAAAACGTAAGCGTGAACAAATCGAGATGTACAGGAGGCAGAATGAATTTCAGAAAGTTAACCAACGAGTAAAACACCAAACCGAAGGCTTTGGTGCAGGCACATCCATCTGTAGAAATGACGAAGGAAACCTTGTGACAGATACAGCTAATGCTAATGGTCTATGGTGGTATTGGACCATACCAATGCGGCTTCAGACCTGGTAAATCCATCAAAAGGTCTAGAAAAACACATCGACCCATTCTCACCGTCGACTATAAAGCCGCATTCGATAGCCCAATCCGCTCAGAGGTGTTTAAAGCCATATCTGCGTTTGGCATTCCTGCAAAATAAATACGGCTATGCAGGAAAATTTTAACTGGAGCAAGGTAGTTAAAATCGGAAAAATCCTCTCGGTGCCATTCAATGCTGAACGAGGGTTCAGACAAGGTCACAATTTGTCATGTGACCTGTGTAAAATCCTGCTGGAGAAGGTCATACGAGCCGCAAATGTGAACAAAAATGGTACTATGTACACCAAACAGCATATGTTACTAGCCGACGTCGTTGACATAATGGGTCGGACATTGCTAGCGGTAACAGCCACCTTTGAACGAATTGAGAAGGAGTCGGCCAAAGTGGGACTGTCAGTTAATGGCGAGATGACCAAGCTTATGGTATCAATGCACAAAACGCAGTAGACTCGGATAAACTGTGGAACTTGAAAGCAACAGCTTCGAGGTAGTGAACGATTTTATATACCTCGGTACCGCCGTAAAAACAACTAATAAATAAAAAAGGTTTGAAATCCGAAGAAGAATAGTGTTGGCCAACATATGCTACTATGGTCTAAGTAAGTAGTTAAGAAACAATGCTACCTCACGCCAGACTAAACTCACACTCTACAAGACGCAGATTTTACCCGTGCTGTTGTATGGATCTGAAGCATGGGTACTTGCGCAAGCAGATAAGGCAGCTCTTGAAGTGTTTAAGAGAAAAATTCTCCGAAAGATCTATGGGCCGATCTGCGTCAACGGTAAATATCGCCGTCGAATGAACCATGAGTTGTATCATCAGACATATCGAGCTGCAGCGACTACAGGTCATTTTGTGAGAATGGATGCTCCAGATCAAAATGCATATAAAAGCGAGCGAGCGAAGATCAATTGGACGACAAACATTTCGGAACATGGCCTGTCAAATTTAAAGACCTGAGCACAAGACCGACGCGCCTGAAAATCGTTTATAAGCTCGGGTTATGGAACAAATGTTTTGACACAAGCCAGCTAAGTAAGCAGACATTGCAGAAGACAGTCTGTCTACAGAGAGTTCATAGAAAATATAAAAACCTCGTTCTGAGCGCAGAAAACTTGTGGAAATCTGGAATTTCTATAATTATATAATTTATTTATTGATGCCATTAAATGTTATAAAAAATAACATCCCACCATAAGGTGGACATTCAAAATACCTAAATCGATCGGAACTTTTATATGGGCGCTACTCCATGGAAAGTTGTGGCCAGCGGAAAACGGAATGCAACACAAAAAGACTCTCAGGTTTGAAAATTGGGTTAACAACTGAAAACCAGTGAGCTAAGCAATATAGTCGAAACTAGGTCCGTTATTGATAAATTTTAGCTGGGAAATTTTCTACCCACTGAAAATTTAAAATAACAAATTACTATGATTAGTTTGAAAACTTATAATTGAAATAATATGACCAAAGCGTTACATTTTTATGCCTCGTTACTGTTTAATACTTTATGGGGTCTCACTGTTGAATATGTAATGACAAATTTAATATACACTCGACATTGCAACAATAAAATGCACACGTATGCAATAAATTCACATATGTATGTATGAAAGAAATTATGTAAAATAAAAATTAAAAATTAGGCATGCAATATGTTTAAAATATTATGTTAAAAATAAAAAATAATAATATACAATTATTATTGGAAAGCAAAACATCTATGATCACATCAAAACTAGCACAGCATTGTTCATCCATTAAATTTTGTTTTTGATTTTTATCATCTTCTTTGACCAATTACTTGTCATAGATTTTTTGTATTTTCTCTTCTTTTTAAATTTTTGAGTTTGTTTCATTCATTGGTTTAGTTTACACAAAACATTTATGTCATTTACAACAACAACAAGAAATAATTATACAGAATGTTAAAAAGAAAAATATGGAGAGGGAGAGGGGAGGTTATAATGCAAATAATATCACATCATCATCACATGAAGAATGCTTCACTTTATTCAATAATTCTATTTACAATGTGTGATATATCTCCTCCTCTCTCACGGCAATTGACATATAGCAAGGCTTTCATTTAATTTTTTAATTAGAATTTCAATTACAACATTTATCAGTCTCTGTTCAGAGAGGACGGCATATCAAGGTCATTAGTGTTTAATATGGCGCCCACACACACAAACACATCACTTTTCGTGTGTTAAAACACAAAATTAAATTTCTTTCAAATCACATTGAATTCAAATCAAAATCCATATACAAAAAGGTATTGTATAAAAAAATTATATAGTAGTTATTTCAAAAAAATATGTACGATTTTGTATCTGAATTTTTGTAGATATTAATACAAAATTAAATATTTAACAAAAATATTGAGTTGTTTTTTTAATTCGTACACATTTTTTTCTAATATTTGTTTTGTTTTTTTTTCCGATTTTGAAAGAATAATGTAGAGTAGACAAAACATAGAAAGATATATATAGAGAGTATATATACGAATATATATATAGAGAGAGAGAGACAAAGAAAAATTTTGTGTAATCAAAAGACCTGATTTTTCACTCGATGTAATGGCCGGTTCTTGATGATGCTGATCTGTTTGTTGCGATAGATGTGCTTGATGAGCCTTCTTCTTCTTACCGGTTGTGTTCGTGGGAACCTTTAATATTTGTTCCTCGGGTTTCTCTTCCGGATGAAAGACAACAGTCCAACGATCTAAGCGTATATCTTCAGCTTCGATTACCTCACGCAAATAGCTAAGGGGATCTTGATCGCCTGTATAGCCGGAACCCCAACAGAGGACACGGGCCAAATCGTTGCCTAGATTTTGAAAAAAAATTAATTTGAATTCAATATTCTAATTTTTTTTAAAGAGATCGTTAACTTACCAGTTCCAAGCGGTAGAATGGCACAAGGTGGACTTGAACATTCCGAATCTTGTCCCACATTATCTAGACATTGTAGAACCCAACCAACGGTACCATCACCGCCACAAACCAAGATCTTATAATGCGGTATGTGACGGAAAACGTATAATCTGAAAATGTAAGAATAAAGATACAAAGAAAATATATTTAGTATTCCAGAGTATATAATTCATATATAAATGTCTCATCAGGAAGAAGTTCTGCAACTATGAAATCTCTTGGTGGAATTCCATCTATGAATATTTGCAAATAGATCTCAAAACAATTCTTCTATTAATAGACGAAAAAGAGACATTTATGAACCGATGCTTATCCGGGTCGATAAAGTGATGATGAATCGCCATCTTTGAAGTTAAATGTGCTACCGCCCACAACAACAATCTTCAGCACCAGACGTCACTAGATGACCCAATAATTCCAGATCTGACGGTACAGATAAATAATCTTGTAAACCAGCATCGCAGAGAGTCTCACGTGAGGCAAAACAAATGACGGAAATGTAGTTGTAAGTTTCGATGGTACCGTTGTATCGGATGCCTAAAGATGCGCGCCTAAATTCTGCCAGCAATGCGTCGAACATCTAACAGAGCAGAATAAGCGCAAAAGAGCAATCCACAGGAGACCGAAAAACATGCAAAAGGAAGTTCTCCGACAATTCACGCCAGAGGACATTAGCGCCAACATTCAAAAGGCTAAACCATCTAAAGCTTTGGGCCTGACGGCATTTCAATGGTCATGCTCAAGCATATCGGCCCAGAAGCCAACATTCAAAAGGCTAAACCATCTAAAGTCTTAGGACCTGACGGCATCTCGATGGTCATGCTCAAGCATATCGGCCCAGAAGCAAAGTGATATTTAGGACACAAATCTGCTAGTCGGGGAGATTCATATCAACCTATCTCCCTTCTGTCACCACTAGCGAAGGTTTTGGAGTCCCTCCTGCTGCCATCCATGACGGAAAACCTAACGCTGGAACAACATCAATATGGCTTCAGGAAATCACATAGTACCACCACAGCTTTCACAGATGCCGTTAATCACATTGCCAATGGCCTCAACAAGACAAGACCTGCCGAGCGGACAATTCTTGTGGCATTGGATCTGTCCAAGGCGTTCGATACAGTTGATTAATGACATCTTGCACTAACTAACTATATATGGGAAATTACAAAATTCTTTTAAAATTCCATTAAAAAATTTTTGAAAATTTTTTTTGCGAGCACATTTATGATTTTTGGTACATAGGTTAAGAAAAATATGCTGATTCGAAATCTGTTCGCGTTCACAAATTCGGATGTTGCGCACAAAAGTTATAGCGGTTTTAAATCTTGTATTTCAAATATATATTAAATGGATTCCTATTCGTTGTAATTCGCGAATTTCTTCACAAATGCTTAAACACCATTGTTTTCTTTGCATACTAGTCAAATCACACTGAAATACGGTTTAATAGTCGCGACAAACAAATAGAAACATGAAGATATCGGAAAATAAAATAAATTAATTTTTGAATTAAAACTATTTTTTTTTTTTTTTGAATTTTCGATTTTTTTACTATGGTTAAGAGGATACGGTTTTGCCTTAATCTTCTAAAATATACGACGCTTTCTTCTGCAAATTCTTTTAGATGATTGTTAAATATCGGCAGATTCATCTGATAAGAGTTTCGACGTCATTAATGGCTAAATATATTGCATTTACAATACATAAAAATGATCAATATTGAAAAGCTTGCAATTCGCGAATTAATTGAAATCAGTTGATGCGCATGCGATTTTCGTATAAACCGAATCAATGTCTTTCAATAATTATTAATTTTTCAATGTTTAATTTAGCGGTCAAAGTGTGCCACTCGATGCACTTTACTATGCAAAAACCCTAAAAATGGCTTAAAAATACGCAACGTGCATACGATTTTTATGCGCATCCGATTTTAGTAATCTCCTATGAAAATACGCAAAAGGACACCTATTTTAAAAGGATCGGTTAAGAACCGCGGATGTGCCTCCACAATCAATTTTGGATAAAATACGCATATTATTCGCGTATCGATGTATTTTTGACCTATTTCCACGCAGATTCGCGAATTTGACAATACAAGCATAAATGCATGTAAAATTAATCCGAAGAAAACCGCGATTATTTACGCGAATTTGTCAAAATAAGTTTTTGCAGTTTTTCCCACATTCAAGGTACCTATATCCGCCGTTTTAATGGGCGGAATTGAACATGGATGGGCTCATTAGATCCGGCACGTAAAAAAACTAAAATCACGCGGGGTTCCACGGAATTTGAATGGACTTTCTTAATTTTAGACTCAAAAAATATGTTTTTTATAAAAATTTACGCACTAAATTTTCGTCTTTGGAACCCAATTGCAAAGAAGCTACAGTGAGCACATTCATGAGATATACACTAAACGAAGCAGAATCACGAGTTCTACGATCCTATAATTAGTTTATTCTATTGTCTGGATGCGCATCCTAATTATAAGAAAAATTCAAAAAACACCGAAAATCCGGCTTCAAAATGTCAGCATCCATTTTGGGTGGATGCAGTGATTATATCGAAAAATCATACATTAGAACCATATTGTCCATGGGGTATTCTGCAACTTAGTCACTGATCACATGTGTGTGCGTTGTGTAGTTTAGCCACAAATCGGGAACGAACACAAAAAAACTCGTTGGCTTCAACACATTTTCACCCATTTTTTTACATTACCACCATCACAGCTTCCACGCAACTTATTATTTATTACCAATATTTCAAGATTTTGACAAGAACACTTCATTTTATAGAATTGAATTTAAATTATATGCAATATGTTCATATTTCGCGAGTTATAACCTTGCAAACCTCAACTTCAAGGAATTTAAAAGATTTTTGTAATTTCCCATATATAACTATATAGGCAGGCATATGTTGAGTTCAGGGGACAGAAGTCGAAAAGCCGCAAAATATGTGTCAAGGATGTGTCATCTCGCTATTCAACTTCAACATTTCTAAATTCCCCTCCCCCCTAGATGGTATTAAACGTAATGTATGCTGACGACTGTTCAATCTTTGCCTCTGGAGTAGATGTATTGGAGATCGAGGACAAAATCAACACCCACCTATCGTCGGTAGCCACATTTTTTCAGTGTAGAAACATGCAGATTTCCCCATCTAAATCAACTGCCACTATATTCACATCGTGGACTAAGGAGGTACAGCGGCAACTAAACATATCGCTCTGTGGCAGGGCAATTCTAACGGTCCAGAATACTAGAATACTAAGTGTCACCTTCGATAGCCTCCTGACATTCTCCAGGCACGCCGCAGCGCTGAAAATAAAAGTCCAAAAGCGAATCAAGGTGCCCAAAGCCATCTCGGGTACCACATGGGGCAAGTACAAGGAGGTGCTCCTAAGCCAGTTTGGACTTCGTTCATCAGCGATTCGCAATAGAGATTGCTTCAAACCACACAGAATAATGCCCTACGTACAGCAACCGGATGGGTCCAGATGACGAGTGTGGATTATCTGTAGCTGCCCACGCATCCCAACTACCATATAGTGGTTCAGGATCACCAGTAGACACATTTTCAAATAAAAAGCTAACATCATTGAATCATTTCAGGGAAAACGTGACAGCCAAACTGTTACAACAACAAGAACCGGCATTGCCATATTTTAATTCACCGATTCATCACTTTGAAGGGTGGAGCTTTTACTTTGCCGAATTCTTCCGATACACATCGACCAATTTTGTTTTATTACTCATACTCGGAGTGAAAACCCAAGTGCTTCCCTCTGCAGAAACTCCACTAAATGCCTCCTACCCATCTGAGACAATATTTTCGAAAAAAGTCAGTACTCACCCCGGTAACGGTCCACCATTTTCCAAATTAAATACTTGAAATGGATTCAGCAATTTTCTAAAGTTCGATATTAACTCTAGACCTTGGCAACCGCCTGACTTAACATTTACAAAGACTAGCAGTGGATTTATGTCGGGTGGCACCATACTCGGTTCAATGTTCGGCAAAAGCATTACCAACAAATCTTTGCCATCCCAGCGTACTTCACGCAAAATATAGAAGGCTCGTACCTATACGAAAAATGTTAAAAATTTTTATTTGAATTTTAAAACATCTCTCTTTTACTTACCGCCTTCTGGGCATCCTCATAGGTCAATACCACCGAACCATATTCATAATAGATTGGACCAATACTTGTAAATTTACTATCTTCCGTTAGATATTTATTTAGGAAATCTTCATATTTCCTTTGAGATTTTCCCGGATCTAAATTGCCCACAAACAAGGCAATATTAGGACCATGGGGATCTTGTCGGTGTTGCAAATAGAAGCGCATCAATTCCATTTGACGTATTGAATCTTTGCCCATTTGTTTCATAATATTCCATGGGCGTTCGTTCCATGATAAAATGCGTTCGGTAACACCACTATCTAATAATACTTGGGAACATCTGCAGAAAAATAGGATATTGATGTGATATGATTTTAAAATTAATGTACTCGGCACCCACCTGTAATCATCGATTGGATTATCTTGTAAACCAAAACGATCTAGAGCATCACGTATCAAATCCTTAATAGTGGTCGTAGAATCGACAGGAACACTAACATATGGCTCTTCCAACGAGCACTGCAATTTACCCGGATAAACGCGAACAAAACCATTGTCCTTGTCTTGAAACCGAAGAAATATAGCTGGTCGTTTACCCTCCATGTGATTTAGGCTTAATACAGGATTTGGATCTTGCAAAGCGGCATCTTCCATGCCGACGGGAGCATATAAATCGGTTAAATAAAATGCCTGAAAAAATATAAAGAAACAAGATTAGAAAATTATTATAAAAAATATTCAAAAGATATAAAATTATCGAATTAAAAAAATTTGGTATCTTCTATAAGGAAACTTAATTGAAGAAGATCCAAAATTTCATGTATCTGTACAAAACTTACACTGGGATCACGTGATATATGAAATGCTCGCAATGCTGTTGTTAACAATTGTTCCAAGGTATATGTACGAGGTACCGTTATAACGCGATATAGCTGTCGCCTAAATGAATTGTTGCCATCAAAGACCTTGATTGCTTCTAAAAATTTTAAATAAAATATTTAATTTAATTTTAATAGTTAATATATTTTATAAAATCTCCCTTCCTCACCTATATCCTTCTCTTCACGTTCCCTTTCCTTCTTCTCTTTTTCTTTGTCCGATTTATCAGATTTATGACCCGATGCTGATTCGGGCCGATAATGTGAAGATGAACCACCACTGCTGCAGCCAGCTGCACTGCCGCCCGCCACAACAGACATTGCCTCATTTTTGTCCACCGATTCTTCATCTTTGAAGCGTGGAGCATCACCACTACTGAATTCTTCCGATATACTTCGAGCTGTGCGTTAAGAAAGGTGGAAAGATTATAGAAATATATTAATATAAATTACAATATTTTTTGATAGTTATTAAACACAAATATTGTTTTTTTTTTAATTTATTAAAAGTTTTATAACAATTAATATTAAAATATCCAATTAGATCAAGGGTTAGCATAAAAATCATTCACTTGTTAGATTTTGTTAATAAATAAAAAAATCTCGTTAATAGATAACATACGACCATATATTTTATATTCCTCAAACTTTATAGATGTAAATTCTAAATACCTAAAATCGATCGGCACTTTTATATAGTGATAGAACGATTTTTTATCCAAAGATAACTCAAAATATCCAATTAGAGCCAACTCGATTGAAAAAAAATCTCTTAAATAAGGAGGTATCGAGGAGGAGGTCTGCATCTAGATCGATAGGGGACATTTTTAGTGGGAACCACCCAAATGTGAACGAAACATATTAAACTAGAACCATGTTGCATGTCTACAAACAGAAAACGAATATTGTAGGGTAACATCCTTTACAAATACGTAGGCCGATATTGATCATTTCTAGCTCTATCTTAAATATTGCAAGCACTATCGTGATTTCGACAGACGGACGAACTTGGCTTAATCGACATAGAATTTTATTTTGATCAAGAATATTTTGAGGTGTTACAAAGGGGACAAATAAATATTTGAATAATATGTCATATTTCAAGATCTAAAAGATGAAATGGATGAGTGACCCCCATGTGTATTCTGTATATATCCTTAATCTATAAGATACATCGAATAATTCCGAAAAGTCCTACAAGGACATATGTTTTCTAAAAGTCTTCAATGGGTAGAATAATCTCAAAATTCTCTCTCAGATGTATATTAATCTCAAACGATTTCTATGGGAGATCCTTCAAATTAGGGGGACTAAAGGACTTTCATATTAAAAGAAGCCGATTCTTGAAGATATATACTTTTAAATACCTCTTCTGAATGAATTAAACTATGTTCTAAGATATTCTCTAGACTGATCTGTATAATTCAGTTTTGAAAATATTTATTCATAAAAAACTCCTATATATTACCACGCTAGTGCTGCAATCAATAAACACCCAGTTCGAACGATACCTGAAAATAATGGATGAAGAGTCTGAACAGAAATGCCGTGACCTATAAAAACAAATGCTAGATGTAGAAATATTGTGAGAGGCCTTAAGACTTAACCGGATATCTTGAAAGTTTTTTTGTTAATCTATGGAAGGTCTATGGTAAATAGGCAACAATTGTAGAAGCGTTAGAAGGCCTTGACCTTTACAAGGCCTGCGATATTTACACGTATAAATTTGAAGACGATCACTTTATCAACTCTTCTTTCATTAGGAAACGACCTCTGGGTGTACAAAAATTGTAGAAGTTTTTCTAATTTAGAAGTTCTTGAATGTTTTGGATCTGTAGTAGATAAAAAAAACAAATCATTACAAAACTTCTTAATGGAAATTATTTTATAATAAAAATTCTGTAAATATTGAATACATGTTGGAACTCAAGGAGATCTTTCTATTACTCAATATCTTAGCTTACGAACATAAATCCGTCTATATTTAAATATTCTTGAATTGCCCTACTGTATGTCACAAAAAAATCGTCTAGATTTAAAAAATTGAGGAGGCTGGATAAACTCTGGTTTATGATATTTAAAAGACACAGAATATGTCTAGAAGATATTCATTCTATTGAAGGTATTTTCTTATAAATTCCTGACGATTCTTTTATGATTTAATTGACACTCTGCTAGTCCTTTGAAAAATGTCCAGGCTAAATAAAAGAAGTATTACCTGTTAATCCTAGAAAAAATTCTCTTTCAATCAAAGTTTGAGTACTCCAACTTTACGATATTGCTTGTTTGTCATTTGCGAAGTCAATTTAAAAAAAATCGATATTGTGGTTCTTAACAATGATCTTAAAAACTCTGCTTTGCTCCTTGAAAAAAAATCTTGAAATCTACGCACTTGAGATCCTTCTAACACCACTACACTTCTGATGCTTAAAAAATCATTGCTACCTTGAAAAATATTTAGAAACAATCTACGAAAAAATATAAAAATCTATACTGAAAGGCCTCGATGAATTTTAAAATATACGCCTTGAAAAATATGATGCCAGAAAATGAAAAAAAATTTTTTTTCAAATCTACGCCTCTAAATTATTCCTGAAAGTCAACGCCTCGAAACAAATATTCATAAAAATCTACACCGAAAAAAATATTCTGGAATACCTAAGCTTCGAAAAATATTCTTAAAATGTACACCGAAAAAAATATCCTTATGGGAAAATATAGTATTCTTGCTAAATTCAAATGCTATTCTTAAAGTCCGGCAAAAATCATAAAATTAAGGACTATATATAGAGTCTTCAAAAAATATTCCTGAAAATGTACACTTCATAAAATATTTTGAAAATATTATAACCAAAAATATGATAGCCTACACAACTTCCACTAACTATACATTACCCTACAAAATCTAACTTTCTGTGGTTCTATATTCAGAGCTTGGGCAATATTTCGCGATATTTGCCCCCTTTTGACCGATATTCAGTAGAGGAGAGCTGTACTTGTCCAAATTCCCTGGACCGTGTTGTGATGTTGGGCTTTCAATTGTCAACTTCTTTATCAAATTTTGTCATTTTTCACACAAAAGTCAGGGTCCGTTTGAACCACTAAATATTGACCGACCTTTATCAAAACAGGCATGCTTTTTCTTTGGCCCGATTTCCCTTCTCCATGCAACAATGTTTGGACCATAATTGTGGCCTCTAAAGCGACCAGAAAATCAGACAGAAATTTAGTATTTGGTCCATTTCATCCCCTACATATTAACCGATCTTTACCAAAAACAATAGGGGTCTTCATTGGTCAGAACCTATTCTACATACAACATTTTGTGAAGATTGGTCCATAACTGTGGCCTGTATCGTGTTTACAAATTATAATGGACAGACGGACGGGCACACATGTCTAGATCGACTCAGCTAGTCGAGATATGACGATCGGCATTCTTAAAGGTGGGTCTAGGACCAATATTTTGCGGCGTTACAAACTTTTGGGGCTGCACAAAGCTATAATACCCTGACAACATAGCGGTGTAGGGTATAAATATTCTTAAAAGTCTACGCCTTGAAAAAATATTATTATGAACAGTATGAATTAAACTACGTTTAGATTTCCCAAATCCACTCGATCTCAAATGTCAATTCCTTCAAATCTACGCTTCGAAAAATATTCTAGAAAATCTACTCATCGAATGAAATTTTCTTAAAAACCCAAGTTTCGAAAAAAAATCTTAAAAGTGTACATTATGACAAATATTCTTCCAGACATTATAATCCTCGCCACATATTATATTCTTCTTAAAAATCTACTGTTTATAAAATATTGAAATATTATATTTTTGAAAATTTACACTTAAGACATCAAAATAAAATTACTGAATATCTAGGCTTCGAAGAAATATAGAATTTTATCCCTCAAATGACGATTCTTCAAATTCTTAGCCTTAAAAATATATTTTTAAACAACATCGAAATTTTTTTTTCTAAAATCTTGCGAAGAAAAAACTATTCCCTGAACCGATAAATAGTATTCCTGAACATTTATTACTCAAAAAATATCCCTACAAATATACATATTTATAAAATAATACGGATTGGACCATAAAGTCATCGAAAAACATTTTAATAATAACTAACAATAAAAATTCCTAAAAATATATTCCTCCAATATTTTAAATTGGACATTGGACAAAAAATAAAATCTGCAATTTGAAAACGCATAGTGTCATGTCGGCCCTGAAAAAAATTTTCAATTCAGTTTTCGGAAAAAATATTTTCAAAATGTCGAACAAAAATTCTTCCTACGTGTCAGACACACAGGACCTCATAATCTATTAAAACAGATACTAAAATTTATATTTAAAGGCCCGACAGTTCTTTACCATTAGACTTGTAGCGTTAAAAAAAGAAAATATTTGTAGGGTAGTCTTAAAAAAATCCCCAAATATTTATAAAAACCGCAACCCCATCTAATGGAACTTAAAAAAGTTTTCCAAAAAATAATATGTATATTGATCTGTATTTGAAAATTTTCCCCTGAATAAATATTGTGTCCCTTGAAACATATCATTAATAAATTGAAGCTTATGCCCTTCTGATCCTAGGAAAATATTCTGGAAAAAATACACTATTATTGACCTGTTTGTTATTGGAAAAATAGCATTAAAAATTCAAACTTATTACCCTGCTAGTCCCTGTGAAAATATTATTTTTAAACTAAATTTTCAAAAAATCTTTGGTAGGCTGTTGATCCCACCCATTTTTAAATTTAAATAGTGTTGTTAATCACATGCATTCGAAATAAGTATTATTTTGTTTGGTTTTGTTTATGTTTTAGTCTAATTACCTAAACACACATTGAAATCATGCTTTTTTCAGTTGTTGTTTTAGTTTTTTTTTTTTTTTTTTTGTTAGTGTAAACATTTAGCAAACGAAAGAATTGAAACACATTCAACACTCAATGAATTTTTGATTAGTAGTCGATTTTTAGGATATGAATTTGTTGTTATTTTTTTGGTTAGTAAGTGGGGGCGACTGACAGACAGAGAATAGAGATGGAACGATATGATTTGTGTTAAGTTTTACGAAGTGTTTGTTGAATGGATCAGAACAGAAAAAAAACTAATTATACGGTGAGTGCCAAAACATGGTTATCGACAATGAATGATTTTATTAGCTGCTGAATTTTTTTGTTGTTGAACAAAAACTAAATAAATTACAAAAATAAAAACAAAACAAAACGAAAATAGTAATACAAATTTTAAAACGAAAAATTCAGGGACAAAATACAAATGCGGTTAATCAATGGGGAAAAACAAAAAATATTACAATTTTCTTTTTAATTGTTGTTTATTTACTTCACAAAAACAAAAACCAATTTTTTGTAACAAACAAAATATTACAAAATTAAAATAAGAAAATTATAAAAAAATGTAGAAGAAGAAAATCAAATCACCTCTGCGTTTGTGATAACGTGGTTTACGCCAGCCCATCGAAAATCGGTGCATACGTTTCAGCAGTTTACCGAACACGTGTTCATTATCACTTAGCCGGGAACGGCTGCGGCTACTGGCACCATCACTGATATCACCACCATCATCACTGTGTACGCCACCACCATATAATCCTGAATGGTGATGGTGATAGGGTCCCAAACGGCTACCCAACAATTGGGAATACTCTTTGAGGATTTCCTCATCATCATCTTCATCAGCATCGACCAAATGATCATCACTGCGATGCCGATCGTAGGTGTCAAAATTATCATCATATGGCTGATAGTTACCATCCTCATCCTGTATGGTAATTTCAATATTCTGATACATGGTATCAAGGCTATAATTGCTGTGGATATTTTTACCCTCAACTTTTCCACCACCGACCGCCGAGGAGTTATTGCTGCGTTTCGATCGTCTTCGTTGGAAAAAGCGGGCATATTTCTTGTAACGACCACCAGGACTTTGGGCATGCAACTTCACACCGGGTTCCTGAAATGATTTACTCCGACCCACCGGTGACAGAGGATGGGGCGCCGTTGCCGGATGTGGTGGTATCGGTGAGGCGGATGAACAGTCACTGGAATTCGGCGAACTCAGTGCCGGATTACGATGTTGACCCCTACCGGGGGCCGGTATAGGCTTGGCTGCAGTCTTTTGTTTCGTACTCTCAAACGCACCTAAGGCAGTGTTGGCTGTGCTGCGCTTGGGCCTACTCGGTGTGCCCGGTGTAAAGCCCATCGCCGCGGACAGCTGGAGATTGTGCGCATTTCTATGTCTATTTAAACTAATACGTTTCTCTATGGAGGTATTACTATTACTACTGTTACAACTTAAATTGCTAAGCAGATTCATGCTCGAATCAATATCAATATCATCGGTATTGGTCAGTTCGCCGCCCGTGTCGGAGGTTTCATAGAAACCTTCGTGGTGCGTTGATTCGCCTTCGATATCGCCATGATATTCAATATCACTGCCCGTACCGGTGCCTGGGGTCAGCTGTTGGCCACCACGGCCACTGCTCTCGTCACTTAATACTTCGGTGGTTTTCGGCTCACGTAACCGCCGGCTGTTGGGATCGGCATCACTCGGGTCATAATCATCACTGATATCGCCACCACTGACATCACACACCCCACCATCTACCTCATCATCATCGGTGTTGGAGGAGAGATGTTTGCGGCCACTTCTGCCACCACCTCCTCCTCCTCCCCCGCCAGGATATGGTATCTTATTCACTATATTCGTATAAAATAAATGCAACGATGATGATGTCGATGGGGATTTTTCAATATTCTTTTGAGAGCGTTTATTTCGATTCCCTTTCGAGGCCACTTTTTGATTAACTGCTAACAGATCTTTAATATTCTCATTTTCATTTGTTTGCTGCTGCTGCTCCTTCTCCTCCTCTACAACACGTTTCGTACCATTTTCCGCACAATTTTCCGCATCTTCATCATTGATTCCCTCCACTGCAATCTGTGTTAGAGTCGAACTTTCATCGGCTATCGTGGGTATTGGCGATGGCGCATACGATGACGAGGGTGAAGAGGAAAGAAAAAAATTTTGTTTTGATTGTTCTAAACGTTGTCTTTGCAATAATAAAAGCTCTTTTAGGGTTAAAGCATTGCCGCTCATGGACGACGAAGTTGCCACGACATTTCCGATTACATTTTCATCTGCTGTAATCGATGAAGTAACATCAGCAGCAGCTGCAGCTAATTCAGCACATTCAACATCGTCGTTATTATAACCTTCTAGGCGGATACACATTACATTTACATATTTTTTGTTTGTTTTTTATTTAGGGATGAATTAGAAGAAGTCGGGATGTTTTTTTTTTTTTTTTTTTTTTTTGGAAAGCAAAATAATGTAAAGTAAATAAAAATTGTATATAGAATAAAAAACCAAAAACAAAAATTGTTTTATAAAAAAAATAAAATAAATATGTATATAATATTATGTATAAGATTAAAAAAATTATAATATTTAAAAGGATCGTTAAGGAGACACCATTTGAATGCAGGTCCTACTTTATAAGGGGGTCAATAAAAAAATAATCCCTCATGATTATTGGGTCCCAGACGTCTACCCAGCATCTGGAAATAATACTTTAGAATATATTCATTATCATCTTTGTCGGCAACGACCAGATGGTCATTACTGCGCTGTCGATGGTAGGTGTCATAATAGATGTGATATGGCCGAAATTTACCATCCTCATCCTGTATGGTAATTTCAATATTTTGATAACTGGTATCAGAGCTATAATTGTTGTGGCTTTTTGTGGCATTTTCTAAAAACCATTCTGTTTGCCAAAAATAATATTTTATGACCCTCTAAAAACATATCTCCTTCAATAAAGAAGACATAATGGTTGAATACAGATCCTACTGTATAATGAGATAAATAAAAAGGAATAATCCCTAATGATTATTGCGTCTGAATCGTCCATCTTTGAGAATTTAGTCATCATTATTTTCGCGGGCAGCGCCCCGATGGTCATCAGTGATGATAGATCGATGATCGTAGGTATTATAATTGTTATCATATGACCTTATTTGGATATAAGAATACGACCCACTGGTCTTAAATAAATAACATATCTGACTTCTGATCTATAGAAAAGACTTTATGATCTACTATAAAGAAGAGCTTGGGATATATTGTAATAATAACCTTCTGATCGTCTATGGTATTCTACAAGTAGTTCTTCTGGTACTCTATGAGAAGACCTCAGAATTTTAAAGGCCTTCTAATGGCAAACTTCTTGGATCTCTATGAAAAGACTTTCTGATCTTCCAAGGAAGCACATCTCCTAATTTTCCATTAATAAGATCTTCTCGACTTCAATAAAGAAGTCATTATAGTCTTCTTTGAAAGGGCTTTCCACTTCTCCACCACCGGCGCCCGATGAGTTATTGTTGCGTTTCGATCGTCGTCGTTGGAAAAAGCGGGCATATTTCTTGTAACGACGATGAATGATTTTGATATTTTATGAAAATACAATGTGGTTTTCTATAGATAACCACTTCCGGTATTCTATTTTAAATGTATTTGTATTCAATGAGAGTACTTCTATGGAATGCCTCTCAGTCAAGTATAGGGTCTATTTTTATGATAAGGTCTTTCATAATACGAGTACCATCTGCTCCAATAGGCCTATCCTCATTTCCCAAAGTATATGGCTATATACGACATGACATTTATATACCCTACATAACTATGTTGTAGGGTATTATAACTTTGTGCGGCTCCAAGAGTTTGTAACGCCGTGAAATATTGGTCCTAGACCCACCTTTTAGTATACAGATCGTCATATCTCAAATAGTACATTATAATTTGTAAATACGATACAGGCCACCGTAATGGGCCAATCCTCCTGGTTTTGGCCAAAGATGGCCCATTAAGCTATTTAAAATAGAGCTTCGATATTTTGCTCATACATTGGTACTACTCGGAATTTTGGGGATTTTTACCGATTTTCCTACCAAAATTGGTTAGCCTTCATATAATTGGGTATAATTCGAGTTAGTTGTAATTTTGCATTTTGGATTCTCCCTAGCTAAAACGATCAATATTGGCCCAAGTCTCGGGGTAAGCGTTCCAAATTTCGGTATTTTGCGATTATGGGTTAAGTTTTCCTACAGAATTGGCTCTAAATTGATATTTTTGGTCTAATTTGATCGCCCCATGATATCGATCCATAACCGTACCTACAATTTGCAATATTTTGAGAATTTCAGACAATTTTTCAAACACTTTAGTTGCCATTCGATGGTAAATCCTTCTGACTAATAATCACAAAAATTGGTCTACGATGCGGTATAGTCCACATATGATGGTACCCCCTATTTTTCGTTATTTTGAGGATGATTTTCTTTATTCGCCACATAAATTCTTACCAAAACTTATAAATATTATTGGGACATTTATGTGGTAAATTTTTACTATACCCACGAATGTGGATTTGGTAGAAATATTGCGATTGCAAATCGGAAAATCCGTTTGGTTGACTCTTTGTATGGGAAGTACCAGGTCTCAACTACGGAGTGTACTGAAGTAGTATATCCAATCTCCAGATTTACGATATGAAAATTTGGGTAAAAATAGATCCATTAGTTTCATAAGATATTTAAAAATTGTTCAAAATGTTGCCTGTTGCAGGCAGACGGACGGACATTGTCTGAAACCGATATTTCGAGGCTCGTTTTATATCGAAGTGTATATATCAGTAGCCTTTCGGCTAAATAATAACATTTCTGTAATTAATTATTATTGTCATAATTTGATCGGCACGCGATATTGATATGGTTAAACAAAGAAGGTCCCATATCATTGAATGCATTCGGACTGTATTCTACATATAAGTGAAAATCAGTAAAAAAAGCTGTATTGTCGGACGAAAGTTCAACAACTCCTCCTGGATACACTAAAAACTTCTCGGGACTATGTCTGCCCAGAGTACACAGACACCCCTTAAAATGAATGTTTAATGATAATCGTTAATGACAACATGCCTATTCGTTGACCAGATTCGCTTCCACGAAAAATTGTGAGTGATGTTTGGATGAGTGATGTTTGGTGGAGGACCAATATAAATATTGGCCCCGAAAAATAAGTGATCTGCGTTCAAATGGTTTGGCCTATCAAAAACAGTGTCTCATATTTTATTATAATAAAAATAAAATATTTTCTTTTCAAAAAAATTATTTAAATAAATAAAAATACAATATCAAAAATAAATAAATAAAATGTAAAAGCAAACTAAATTTCGAATATTTTGCTGCTGCATATGGATGTATGTAGGTATGTGGTGTGCTGGTAATGGATGATATTTTTTTAATTATTACTTGTTGCTGACTTATCGGTGTGTGGAGAACTCAATATTGTAATGGAATGAATATTTGCATGAAAGTGTATGTTTTTTATTTAAAGCAAAAAATGAAATAAAAATGTCGTTGTAGTTGTTGTTTTTGTTGGTGGTTGCAAAATGATTTGTTTTCTCATGGAAGTGAAAATGCAATGAATATGAAAAAAGTGAATTTTTCAGCAATGGAATTTTATAGATGACATTTTTTTTTTTTTTTGTGGGAAATGATATACAACAACGAAAACAACAAACATAAATACACACATACTTGCGCTCACACGCACACACATACACCTAGTTACATAGAATACAAAATAAGTAGAGAAAGACATGGCGCACAACAACTACTTGTCAAGCTGTCAAACTTCAATCCATTATCGATCGATTGAATCGAATGAATTGAGGAAATGTTGTTGGGGATATGTCAATTTGAGGTGTCAACGCGATGCGATGATGAATGAATTTAAATGGAATCGGGTTTTTTTTGCGAGGGATTTCATGAATGAAATGAAAAACAACAAAGGAAGTTAAATGCAAAGTTCTATTTTTCCAATTTTTTTGCACCATATACAAAATTATTACAACATCTTTTGAGTTTACATTTATGGGCATAGTTTTTTTTTGGTTTTGCTGTGACATTTTTCTTTATTTTTTGGAAACTGATTTGTAATGTTTTGCTTTGTACTTACGGCATGAATAGTCGCGAACTAAATTCGATTCGGATTCGGTTTTTCGAACACCCATTATTTCTTTAATTGGCACCTCGGTACGCGGTATTGAAACACAATGCGGAGGTAAATAGATCGGTTGTAAACAACCGAATGTACATTCGGTTGGCAGGTACATGCGACATCCAGCGTGTGTGACCAGACCACACCATTCGCAGCGATAGCCTGAAAAAATAAAAATTAGAATAAAATCAATAGTAAAGATAATGAAATTATTATTTCTTCTGCACGAGGAAAATATTTTGTTATGATTTTTTTCAGGCCCGAAAATAGTAATCAAAGAAAGTATAATCCAACATGGATTATCGATTGATTTTGAAAAAAAAAAATCCTAAAAACATCTTATAAAGTTTCTAGGAAAATAATTTTAAATTATCCACACTTAATGGCATATCTGTCATGGCAAAATATTTTTAACAAATCTTGCAGAAGCATTGGGAAAATATGTATGAAATATACCAGCTAATTAATCTCCATGTCATTGGGAAAACGTCGTTAAACTAGGAAAAGCGTGTTAGTTAGTGTTGCCACAGATATATACCCCAGTCTATGGTTTGCTATAGTATGCGAAATTACCACAGGTTTTTTATCCGATTTTTATAAGGTTATACATTTTAATCAAAAATGTGGCCATCTATGGGGATGTACCAGGAGAGGTTGCCCTATAGAACCCCCACGTGTTTAATGTAGGTAGGTTAAAGTTTCGATGAAATTTAATATTCTGTTCGCTTCATATGAGATTTACAAATTTTAAAATTTTGAACTTTGTTGAGGAGGTACTACAAGGAGTGGACCGATAAGTCTCCATCTTCAAAAACGTGTGCACTAGCCGATCAGACAGACTTCAAATTGTCTGAAATGGATTTGGTCTAAAGAAACATGAGGTCTAAAATTAATATTTCTATGAGCCACATTTTTCCGTATTAAAGTGTATATACCCTCATTAACCATAAGGCTGAGGGTATAAAAATCTACTCTTTTTTAATCAACTTTTATTGGTATTATAGTCCTAAGAAAAATTCCGCCGGACCGAAAATTTTATGACGGACATTCAAAATACCTAACATCGATCGGGACGTTTATGATGGATCCTATGACATGGTAAATTGTTGCTACAATAATTTTTTATCCCCTGAGAAAATGAAATACCAAATTGCAGACTCAGATTAAAAATTTCGCTAGGGCCCTTGACGGACAGTTACTTTGAAAAAATATTAATTACAAAATCCACACTGAGAAAAAATTTTCCTAACTGAGAGAAGTCTTATGACCATGCGGAAAATCTCAACTACTCTTAAAGGTATGGCCGATTTATTGTGTCAACATCCAACAACGGCATGAGTGATTCTCAAACTTTAAACTCGATTTTTAAAAACAAAGGCCTTTTTACGAATCGCGGCACTATAACTCAAAGACTAATAATCCAATCCGCTTCAAATTTTAAGACGTTATTCTGGACCTAAGTTGCTGTCGTATGAACAGTGGTAAATGTAAACGGTCAATATCTTCCTACTTTCCAGTTTGTTTTTTGGCCGAAAGTGGGTAATTTTCCAAACATTAATTTTCCTATTTCTGCCATTTTTCTAATTTTCGAGTGAAGTCGCTCTTGTTCTTTGAAATCCCATAACATATTTTATGACGATTGAGCTACCTTTTGCTTGTATAATGGAACGATTCATTTTATGTTCTAGCGGCTACCAAATAATACGGGAGTTGAGCGAGATATTGTCAGTTTATAATTCTGCACCGCTACATCTTAGAAATCCCGCCCGTGGGTTCTCGCCAAAAAAACTTAGAGTCTATTGTATAGCCAAGGGTTAATCATTTTTGAAAAAATAATTAAATTGGTGTAGTCCTTGAGTCGGTATACTCGACCTATACTTTGAATACAATTTATAATGGACAAACAGATAAATAAAATAGCTATATATATTCTGTTATTTCTGAAATTATCGCTACACTAAAATTTAATCGGTATGCTTAAATGTGAGTTTAAGAACAAATTTTCGAAATTTAAGGTAGCACAATTCTATAAAAGCCTAACAATATAGTTTTGAATTTTCCAAAAATTTGATATTCAAAACTAACTTTATCAAATTCTAATTCAATTGTTTTGTAAATATTTAAACTTACCTGTTAGACATTCGGATGACCAACAGGTCTTTTTGCAGTAAACACATTTTGAATTTGATGGTAGATTGCCTTCTCGCCAATGATGCTGTGAAGAAAATATTCATTTTATTATTAGCATTCTTTAAAAATGTCCAAAACTAAAATTGAAAACTTACTTGATGCTTTACATTTAATAGCTCCTTGCCGGGTACATAGGTGGCATTTTCTGTACAATCGGGTACAGCGAAATCTTGGCACTCGAGATGTGCATAATATTCACAAACTAGCAAAGACAAAACAAATAAAACATCATATTTAAAATAAATAATTAAAAATGCATTAAAACCCTGTTAATATTTACCTATGCAATGTACAGAAGGTGTATCATCCATACGTTTGCGACATACTGTGCAGAATTTCTTTTTATGTTGTGTGGGTTCCGACCAACAATGAGCCACGGGATTCTATAAAAGCATAATTTTTTATTTAATATATTTCTAAGTATATAAAAATTGCAAATATTTCCGCTATATGATTATATTTACCTTAATAATACAGGGTGCAATGCCAGAGCAAGGAGTCACAACATTTGTGACACATCGTTCATGTATTATAAAGTTACATACTGTAAATAAATAAACAATAAATAATTAGTACAAATTTTTATATTTAAATAGATAACAATTGAAATATATTATTTTTTTAAGTCGATACTCGAAGGTTATATGTTTCACATGAAATTGTTTAAATTATAATTATAGTTCATGGACAATTATTCTTTAAATATCCACACTCATTTGTCGGCAAGTCGTCGAAAAATATTTTTTTAAAAATCCCACAGTCAGACCCTGCTGTCCTGTAAAAAATCATCTTATTTGCGCTGTAGTCCTATGGAAACATATTCTCAAAAATCCCGATAAATTTTGAAAAAATGTTAACAAATCTACGCATCTTTGAAAACATATTTCAGAATAAAAAGTCCATGGTTTTTCAATGCTAGACATTAAAAAGTTTTTAAAAATACGATCTTCTTGAAGTGCTGGTCCTTAAAAAATATTTGATCTGCTAGTACTTCAATAATATTATTTAAAAATTCCAAGACTAATGGTATTTAGTCCTTGAAAAAATATACATTAAAATCTACACCTATTGATCGTTTGGTCCTTAAAAAAATTCGTTGGTCCTTGAGAAAAAACAAAACTGTAAAAAATCCTCGCCTAATTGTTTGTTGGTCCTTCTTGGTCCTAGAAAATCCACGTCTAATGGTTTGTTTGTCCTTCTTGGTCCTAGAAAATCCACGCCTAATGGTTTGTTTGTCCTTCTTGGTCCTAGAAAATCCTCGCCTAATGGTTTGTTGGTCCTTGGAAAAATAATTTTTGAAAATCCACACCTAATGATCTGTTGGTCCTTGGAAAAATATTTTTTTTAAAAAATCCACGCCTAATGATCAGGAAGTCCTTGAAAAAATATTCATTGAAAAAATCCCCTAATGCCTGGAAAAATATTCTTTAAAAAAAAACGTTGCCAAGTGGTCTGTTTGTCCTTGGAAAAATATTCGTTAAGAAACTACGCCTAGTGGTCTGTTGGTCCTTGGAAAAATATTCATTAAAAAAAACGTTTCCAAGTGGTCTGTTTGTCCTTGGAAAAATATTCTTTAAAAACCCACGCCTAGCGGTCTGTTGGTCCTTGGAAAAATATTCTTTACAAAAATCGGTGCCTAGTGGTCTGTTTGTCCTTGGAAAAATCCACGCCTAGCGGTCTGTTAAAAATCTACGCTTAGCGGTCTGTTGGTCCTTGGAAAATAGTCTTTAAAAAATCGGCGCCTAGTTGTATGTTGGTCCTTGGAAAAATACTCATTAAAAAATCCCTTCCTAATGATCTGTTGGTCCTTGAAAAATATTCATTTAAAAATCGCTGCCTAATGGTCTGTTGGTCCTTGGAAAAATATTTTTTAAAAAATCCACTCAATATTGCCTCTTGAAAAAACATTCTTCAAAAAATTCACGTCTAGTGTTCTGTTGGTCCTTGGAAAAATATTCTATAAAAAATCCATGCCTAAAGCTCTAATGGTCCATAGAGCTTTGGGCATGGAAGTCCTTGAAAAAATATTCATTGAAAAAATTCCCTAATGCCTAATGGTCTGTTGGTCCTTGAAAAAATATTATTTAACAATCTATGCCTAGTGGTCTGTTGGTCTTTGGAAAAATATTCTTTAAAAAAATCGTTACCTAGTGGTCTGTTTGTCCTTGGAAAAATATTCTTTAACAATCTACGCCAAGTGGTCTGTTGGTCCTTGGAAAAATATTCTTTAAAAAAATCGGCGCCAAGTGGTCTGTTGGTCCTTGGAAAAATATTCTTTAACAATCTACGCCTAGTGGTCTGTTGGTCCTTGAAAAATTATTCTTAAAAAATCCACGCCTAGCGGTCTGTTGGTCCTTGGAAAAATATTCTTTAAAAAATTCGGTGTTTTTGTCTGTATATTCCATTTAAAATTACTCTCTTTCTTTGCAATTTTTCGTTAAAAATGTACCGTTACAATTGCTGTCTGTTTTTGCTGAAAGATAGTCTTTAAAAAATCGTTAAAAAAAAGTTGATTTTTTTTCTAAACTTTGTGCCTTCAATGATTTTAAAAAAATCTCTGATTTTTATTCCGACAAAATTTTTTTTGACAAAAGGGTTATAAAAAACCCTGCCTAATGTTCTGTTGGTCTTTGGAAAAATATTTTTTAAAAAAAAAACAATATTGGCCATTGAAAAAAACTTTAAAATGCACTTCTGTTGGTCCTTGGAAACATATCCCATAAAAAATCCATGCCTAAAGTTCTAATGGTCCTTGAGAAAATATTCCAAAAAATCCACACCTAAAACTCTGATGAGAAAATATTCTTGAAAAATACCCGTTAGATATGATTATATTTGTAAGCCATAGCTATAGCTCCGATAGTCCTTTTTAAAATCTTTTTTTTTTTTTTTAAACCATGTCTAATGGTATCCATTCTTTAAAAAATCCGCGCCTAGTAGTCTGTTGGTACCACTACTTATTGGTCCTTGAAAAAATATTTATTAAAACATTTACGACTTATTCGTCATTCAAAGATATTCTTTAAAAACCCACGTCTGATTTATCCTTGAAAAGTATTCCTTAAACAATTCACGTCTTATTGGTCATTGAAAAATATTCTTTAAAAAATCAACGCCACTAGACGTTGTCCTCTAAAAATATTTGTCCTTAAAAAATTGTCCCAAAAAATGTTTTTAAAAAAATGCATGCTTTATAGTCTGTTGGTCCTTGAAAAGCATTTTTTAAAAATTTCAAGCCTATTAGTGTGTTGGTCCTTAAAAAATATTATTAAAAAATCTAACAAATCTACGCCTAAAGCTCTGATGGTCTTTGAGAAAATATTTTTTAAAACTACACCTATCAAATTCTCACATATATTGGATATGACAATAATCCCTTTATATCTTAGATAAGATTCAATATATAAAATCAATTTTTTTTTAATCCTGGCCTAGTGGTCTGTTGGTCTCTGATAAATATTCTCTAAAACACCAGGCCTAATGGTACATTTGTCCTTCAAATAATTTTTAAACAAAGTCCGCCCCTTGTTATCTGTTGGTCCTTGTAAAAATCTACTGAAAAATCCGCACCTATAGATCCGATGGTCGTTGTAAAACTAATATAAAAAAATCAACTCATATAACTCTGAAAAATCCCAACCTATAGCTCTGACGTTTCTTGATGCAAATATTTTAAACAATCCCATTTTTAGTGACAATTAATTTTCCGAATTTGAAAAGCCAAAAAAACAAACACTTGACTCTATCAACTCTGCAATCTATTAATAGAACCTGAATCTGATTGACTGATACCAGTTATGAGATTTAATTAAGCTACAGCTAGCTTTACCATTGTTATGCTTTAACCACAGCATTTGATTGCCAAACAACAACAGCAACCAATTACAACTATAAATTCAATCAATCTCACACTCTTATAACCAACCAATGTACATACATATATACATATGTGTGGTTTTTTCCTGACTAATTATCCATGAAAAAAGCAAAAACAACATTTCCCCAATTGACCTCAAAAAATTTAACAGATCTCTCCTTCGACAGCTGAAGTATCATCGTCGTAGTCGTCAGCGTCATCGGCGTCATCATTATCATCCTTCATCTCCAACAGCATCATCAGCAGCATCGAAAAACAACGACAACTGGCATTTTTGTTGTAAAGAAAAGCAATAGCTCACCACTCAACTGATAAAACACAGTGAGAGGGAGAACAATAATATGCCATACAAAAGAACACAAAAAGAAAAAAATCGAGCAACAACAACGAAGAACACTTCTTCAGTTCTGGCAACCAAAATTCAGTTAAAAACGCTAATATCCTCAAGCTATAAATGGAACAACCATGAATAAATGACACTAAACTTGTGACGACAAACAAAAAAAAAAAGAAGAAACTCGCACATACACAATACGCATCCAAAGCCCTGTCGCACACACAAACACCCAACAACATATTCCGTCCTCAGCGTTCATTCAGTTTGTCCGTCTGAATTGAAAGCATTTTCAATCAACTTTTTTTGCTGTTGTTGTTTGTTTGTATGGTTGTTGTATGCATTACAGTTTGAATGTCGTTGGGTTGCTGCACTTTGTCACATTACATATATAGAGAGAGAACACGAGAGGGAAGAAGAAAGCTCAAGGGTGGAGAAAACGGAAATGCACTAGCAACAACAAAAACAATTAGAACAAAGCGGCAACATAAACATTTGGAGCAGGGCAGAAGGAGAAAGCGAGAGCATACTTTTATAAACAAAAAAGTTGTTAGCTGAAATGCCAACAGCAGTTGTTGTTGTACAACAACACCGAAACGGCCAATATCACAAAACTACACTGCTGACATGAATGAGTTCATTCATGACGTCAGTAGAGAACTCAAGAAAAAAAACCCGAACGTCAGGTCACCGTCCTAGTTTTTCACAATGATTCAGCAGTTGCAGCAGCACCAACAGAAAAATCTAGCCGAAACACCACCAGCAGCAGCAGCCACAGCACCGATGACAGCCGACAACGAACATATTAATGAAGGAAAAAGAAAAACACGAACTACCGCTTCGTTAAATTTATATACATATTCGGATTTCAATGTGCAGTTGTGTGTTGTTAAGATGAAATATTCTTTAATGTGAAGAAATGCATTTCTGCAGGAGAATTCTGGTATAATGGAATATTAAATTTGATTTGAAATGTTTTATAAAATGTATACGATTATGATCCTGATAGTCCTTGGGAAAATATTGTTAAAAATTCAGAACCACTATTTTCTTTTGATGCCCTGGAAACAAAACTGAAAAGTGCTATTTTTAGTCCTTGAAGAAATATCCGTAAACAATGAAAATTATTTGATTTGAATTTTACAAAATCTGAAAAGTGATTATTTATACTATTTACAAAATGAAAAGGAAAGCCAGGAGAAGAACCAGCGTACCCACCATTATGCGACGCGTTTCGCTGTTGGTTAAGCGGCTCATCAGGCATATTGTGCTATGTGCCCTTGCAAAGGTCGTACGTTGATAACTTGTATTTATTCCGCCCTGATGCGAAACATGCATATGCGAATTAAATTCAAATTTGTCAAAGTTCGACATTTGTCTTCATTCTAGGAACAGTCCTTTTTAAAGCTGATTTTTGTTGTTGCGATGGATAATTAATCCACACACCTACAATTTCTTCCATGGTATACACATGTTTTTGAAAATGGAAATTATTTTATTTGAGTCCATGAAAAACTGTAGCCTAAAAAGTTACCACTATTTAGTTTTTGAAAAAAAAACATTCTCAAAAAATTCAAGCTTTTTAGTAATTGAAGAAATATTCTTAAAAAAATGCGAACATATTAGCCTTAATGTCCTTGACAAATTGTTTTTAAAAAATGCCACGCTTATGAGTCTCAATGTCCTTGACAAATTGTTTTTAAAAAATGCCACGCTTATGAGTCTCAATGTCCTTAAAAAATCCACGCTTATAAACCTTAAAATATTTTGCCTTTTGAAAAAAATATTTTTTTAAAAAATCCACGCCTAGTGGTCTTTTGGTCCTTGAAAAAATATTTTTTTAAAAAATCCACGCCTAGTGGTCTTTTGGTCCTTGAAAAAATATTTTTTTAAAAAATCCACGCCTAGTGGTCTTTTGGTCCTTGAAAAAATATTTTTTTAAAAATCCACGCCTAGTGGTCTGTAGGTCCTTTGAAAAATATTAAAAAATCCACGCCTAGTGGTCTTAAAAATATTTTTTTTTAAAAAATCCACGCATATTGGTCTTAAAAATATATTTTTTTAAAAAAAACCACGGTCAAAAAATATATATTTTTAAAAATATATTTTTTTTAAAAAATCCACGCATATTGGTCTTAAAAAATATTTTTTTTAAAAATCCACGCATATTGGTCTTAAAAAATATTTTTTTTTTAAATCCACGCATATTGGTCTTAAAAAATATATATATTTTTTTAAAAATCCACGCATATTGGTCTTAAAAAATATTTTTTTTTTTAATCCACGCATATTGATCTTAAAAAATATTTTTTTTTTAAAAAATCACGCCTAGTGTTCCTTTGGTCCTTGAAAAAATATTTTTTTTAAAAAAATCCACACCTAGTGGTCTTTTGGTCCTTTAAAAAATATTCTTTTAAAAAATCTACGCCTAGTGGTCCTTTGGTCCTTGAAAAAATATTTTTTTTAAAAATCCACTCTTAGCGGTCTTTTGGTCCTTGAAAAAAAATTTTTTTTTTAATCCACACCTAGTGGTATTTTGGTCCTTGAAAAAATATTTTTTTAAAAAATCCACGCCTAGTGGTGTATTAGTCTTTTGAAAAATTTTTTTTAAAAAATCCAAGCCTAGTGGTCTTTTGGTCCTTGAAAAAATATTTTTTTAAGAAATCCACGCCTAGTGACATTTTTTTAAAAAATCCACGCTTAGTGGTCTTTTGGTCCTTGAAAAAAGTATTTTTTTTTTTAAATCCAAGCCTAGTGGTATTTTGGTCCTTGAAAAAATATTTTTTTTAAAAAATCCACGCCTAGTGGTCTTTTGGTTCTAAAAAAATATTTTTTTAAAAAATCCACGCCTAGTGGTCTTTTCGTCCTTGAAAAATTTTTTTTTTAAAAAATCCACGCTTAGTGGTGTTTTGGTCCTTAAAAAATTCACCCCTAGTGGTCTTTTGGTCCTTTAATAAATATTTTTTTAAAAAAACCACGCCTAGTGGTCTTTTGGCCCTTGAAAAAATATTTTTTTTTAAATCCACGCCTTATTGGTCCTCGGAAATATATTCTTCAAAAAATACACGCCTAGTGATCGGTTGGTCCATGAAAAAATATCCATACTTCATCACAAACATTTTGCATAAATTTTCATTATTTATGAAATACAAAAAAACTATTTTTAAACTACTTGCGGAAAACTGTCAGATAAAATATATGACAAAATTAAGAGGAAACAATAAAAATAAAACAACACAATGAGGACAACAACACAATAAAAAAGAAAACACAGTTGAAGGAGACCATTGTCATCATCGTGGATTATGTGGTTGTATAGCCAAGCCAAGAGAATGTAAGGAAATGTAAACGGATTTTGGTCACAATGTACGTCATTTGGCGATAACATGCAGTTGTTTCTGCTATTGCAAAGAAGCAAATGCTGCAAAGTGAGCAAATTACTGCAGTATCTTCAAAGGCTATCAAAAAATCTATAGAATATTTAAAATTGAGATTTTATTTGAAAAAAAAAATCTTAGAATAAACAAATATGCCTCAATATTTTATAAGCTTAATAATTAACCCACATAATCTGTGATGAGTTTAGTTTTGTTTTCCAAAACAAAAATCTTTTTTTAATTCTTTTCATCGTTTCTTCTTAATTCATCCCCAGGGTCGTATGATGAATGAATGCTTGGAATTGTTCAAAATTCACTTGTCATACGCTTTGATGTTCCTCAACCAACAGCAGCAGCAGCAAACAAACAGATAACAAGGATAGAAAGCATAAATGCAATTTTACGAAACCACTAACACAGACACAAACATGCACACACACAAACATCCATTCATATACGTATGTATATTTAATCTAAAGTTTGGCATATTCATTTCCCTGTGTGTGTGTGTGTGTGACCACTTCAGTGCTTTGTAAATAACTAAAGTATTCCATTCAGGTGGATGTGTATGTTGGTGACATTAGAAATGTCCTTTGGAATATAATAACTGTCAATATGGTTGAAAACGTGGTTTATATTTTATAAAAAATATTATTTTTTATGATTTTTTTTTTGTCCAGGATCACCTGAACCTGGACTTTAAAGAATATTTTTACTAACATCACTAGGGAGAGTCAATTTTTTAATAGAATATTTTCTCAAAGACCAATAAGATGTGGATTTTTTAGAAGATTATTTTTTCGAGGACCAATAAGGCGTGGTTTTTCAAAGAATATTTTTTTGAAGGACCAATAAGGCGTGGATTCTTTTAAAGAATATTTATTCAAGGACCAATAATGCTTGGAATCTTTTAAAGAATATTTTTTCAAGGACCAATAAGGCGTGGGTTCTTTTAAAGAATGTTTTTTCAAGGACCAATTAGGCGTGTATTCTTTTAAAGAATATTTTTTCAATGACCAATAAGGCGTGGATTTTTCAAAGAATATTTTTTCAAGGACCAATAAGGCGTGGATTTTTAAAAGAATATTTTTTCAAGGACCAATAAGGCGTAGATTCTTTTAAATGATATTTTTTCAAGGACCAATAAGGCGTAGATTCTTTTAAAAGAATATTTTTTCAAGGGCCAATAAGGCGTAGATTCTTTTAAAAGAATATTTTTTCAAGGGCCAATAAGGCGTAGATTCTTTTAAATGATATTTTTTCAAGGACCAAAAGACCACAAGTCATGATTTTTTATAAGAACATTTTCAAGGAATATTTTAATAAAACAAGTGAATATTCGACTTATATTACTTACAGTTACGTGAAATGAAAATATGGGGAACATACCAAAAAGTGAACCTATAACGACAATTCTACCAATCGATTGTTGCAAACCATAATGTGGACCAAACACAATTTTCAGCAATTTGACTGCTGAAAATTGTGTTTTGACGTTTTCCTTAGAACTCAAAACCCTAAAATGTTGACCTATATCTTGAACGCATGGTAGGGTGAAATATTTGTATAAAATCCTCAATTTAGAGGACAAAGTTATATGAGGCATATTTAAATGGGGGGGTCAATATTGACAATATTGTGTAGGAATTAGCGAATAGTTTGCGTTTTTATAATATGAAGGGTTATGCCTAATTAAGGACGATATAGCTAATATTAGTACTCTTGACCACACTGTGGTACAGGGTGCTACCTCTTTGTGCATATGTTCCTCTTGAGAGCAACCTCACTTTCTGAATCGATTTTTGTATGTCTGTCCATCTGTCTGCCCATGCTAAATTGTAACAAAAGTACAGTTCGCATTTGGCCTTAGGACGAACCCAATTAAAAATGGGGAAAATCGGTTCAGATTTATATATAGCTCCCATATATAGTTTCGTCCGATTTTAGGTAAATAGTACACCAAAGACCAAATTAAAACCGATTGGTTTTATATAGGGACTATGTCCAAAAGCGGGCCGGTATAGTCATTCTCGAACCTGACCTACTAGTTTTTTATCTCGATATACTCCAAAGGAAGAATGATTACAACAGATGGATAAATCCACTAAATCATTCCATACTATGTAGGCTATAAACGGACAATATCGAGTAAAGCATATCCCCCATACTATGGTGGAATATATGGAGGTAACCCCCAAAAATTGGAATAAATCAGTTAAATATTTTAATATAAAAAGGGGGGTTATATGGGGACTACCCCTAAAAGGGGGCGAATATTAATAATTTTTGGTATGGAGATTTATTACCATATACGACTTCAGAATACCAAAATACATCGAATTCGGTTGAAAACCGCGCTCAAGAACCCTAAAATACCGAAAATTGGAGGGGACCCTTATATGGGTGGCTACCCGAAAAAATTGAACCTGTATATACTTTTTTGTAGAGAGATTTGGTACATATTAATAACTCAAAATACAAAATTACAGGCAATTCGGTGAAAAAATCCGGTCAAAACCCGACTAAAAACTAAAAATTGTGGGGTACCCTTATATGGGGGCTACCAAAAAAAGTGGACCTATATTTATAATTTTTAGTGGGGAAATGTGGCAACCAATAGGAACTCAATGTACCAAATTTCAGCGAATTTAGTTGATAACGCGCTCAAGAACCCCAAAATACCGAAAATTTGGGGGTACCCTTATATGGGGGCTACCCGAAAAAATTGAGCTATATTCATAATTTTTTGTGGAGAGATTTGGAACCTATTAAGAACACAAAACACTGAATTACAACCAATTCGGGGGAAAAATACAATCAAAACCCCCAAAATACTGAAAAATAGGAGGTACCGTTATATGGGGGGCTACCAGAAAAAAATTGAACCTATATTTATAATTTCTTCTGGAGACATTTAGTACCCAATAAGAACCCAAATGTACCAAATTTCAGCGAATTCGGTTGAGAAACGTGCTCAAATTGCTCAAAGAACTCAAAATACCAATTCGGGGGAAAAATACGATCAAAACCCCCAACATATTGAAAACTAGGAGGTACCGTTATATGGGGGATACCAGAAAAAGTGGACCTATATTTACAATTTTTTGTGGAGACATTTAGTACCCATTAAGAACCCAATGTACCAAATTTCAGCGAATTCGGTTAAGAAACGTGCTCACACGTGGACCGATATATCCCCATCTCAATTCCTTCAGAAGATAGCGTGATTACAACAGACGGACGGACATGGCTAGATCGTCTTAGAATTTTACCCTGATCAATAATATATATACTTCTCTATAGGGTCGGAAATGAATATTTCGATGAGTTACAAACGGAATGACAAAATTAATATACCCTCCATACTATGGTGGAGGGTATAAAATTGTCTATGGAAGCCACCTCGAGATCCAAAGAGGTTAATCGCAATTACATTCTAAATAAAAATTTCTATGTTACCGTGTTTTCATACCGAACTAAAAATAGATGGCAAAGCATAAAGGCAGGTAACAATGACATGTTCTGTTAATGTTGTTGTTATTTCCCTGTACACGGATAGATATATGTGTACATATGTATGTATAAAAATGTGGGTGTAGTAACTATTGTTTGTGAATTGAGTAGATTTTCAAACAAACATACGCACACACACACACACATTGAATATTATCCTTCAACACACTTATAGAGCTATGCTGTCGAACAGGTGGATTCCACACACACATAAAATGCACATTCAAATACAAAACGCAAACACACACAAACACACATTATGTATGATATGTTCTACAAATATTGTCGTTGGTGTTGTTGTTGCTGTTATTATTATAACAATAACAGGTAACAACAGCAGAAAAAACCCTGTGATGACCTCCCTTTTTAATTCATTGGCATTCTTCCCTTCCTAGTTGTTGGTTTTTTCTATTTGTATGACGTCCACATAGATAGCCATCTACCGACTATCTACTGCAGTATTCTTCCCCCTCTTTGTCGCCTCTATTTTTAGATTGTAGTCAGTCTACAGGAGACGGTAGTGGTGGTGGTGGCGGTGATATATAAATAGTTTCCAGTTGTGTTATCAATGAATATTTTTTGTTGTTGCTGATATACTTTCTGAACTGAACTGAATGACATTCTATTGTCAGTGGCAAACATGAAATTTCGTTTCGTTTGGCTGCCGAAGGCACATTTCAATTTCATATCGATAACAGCAGTACAACGACTACGATGTCGTTGACGACAAGGTGAAATACGAAGAATGAAACCTTTCGATGGAAAATTAAATCAGTGATGTCAAACTGGAAATGTTTTGAATTTTGAAAATTTGCGATGACATGCATTTAGTGTGTATGTATGTGTGAGTGAGTGCACACACACAATGTGTTTGTTGGGTTCAAAGGAAATTAAAAAGGGCAGAAACAGCCGAACGTGCAATTCTCAAAATATATTTATCCACAACTCTATAAATGTGAAGTGCGGATTTTTAGAAATAACATGTAAAGGAATATAAGAAAAATTTTAGGGCGAATAAATGTGATTTTTAAAGACAATATACCAACAAAATATTTAAAAATACCATTTTTATTTAAAGAATATTTTTTTAAGGACATCAACAAGCGTGGATTTTTTAAAGAATATTTTTTCAAGGACTAAAGGTCAACAGAATATTTTTTCAAGGGCTAAAAGTCAACAAGCGTGGATTTTTTAAAGAATATTTTTTCAAGGACTAAAGGTCAGACAAGCGTGGATTTTTTACAGAATATTTTTTCAAGGACTAAAAGTCAGACAAGCGTGGATTTTTTAAAGAATATTTTTTCAAGGACTAAAAGTCAGACAAGCGTGGATTTTTTAAAGAATATTTTTTCAAGGACTAAAAGTCAGACAAGCGTGGATTTTTTAAAGAATATTTTTTCAATGACTAAAAGTCAGACAAGCGTGGATTTTTTAAAGAATATTTTTTCAAGGACTAAAAGTCAGACAAGCGTGGATTTTTTAAAGAAATTTTTTTTCAAGGACTAAAAGTCCAAGAACCGTGGATTTTTTTTTTAAATATTTTTTCAAGGACTAAAAGTCAGACAAGCGTGGATTTTTTAAAGAATATTTTTTCAAGGACTAAAAGTCAGATAAGCGTGGATTTTTTAAAGAATATTTTTCAAGGACTAAAAGTCCAAGAACCGTGGATTTTTTTAAAGAATATTTTTTCAAGGACTAAAAGTCAGATAAGCGTGGATTTTTTTAAAGAATATTTTTTCAATTACTGTAAGTCCAAGAACCGTGGATTTTTTTAAAGAATATTTTTTCAATTACTGTAAGTCCAAGAACCGTGGATTTTTTTAAAGAATATTTTTTCAATTACTGTAAGTCCAAGAGGAGTGATTTTTTTAAAGAATATTTTCAAGCGTGGTTTTAAGGGTCATTTTTCAACTATTTTTAAAGGATAATTTTTCAAGGATTAAAAGTCTACGAAGCGTGGATTTTTTAAAGATTATTTTTCAAGTATTTTTAAAGGACTATAAGTCCTAGAAGTGTTGGTTTTTTCAATAATAGTTTTAAGGATTTTTAAAAATATTTTTCAAGGATTTTTAAAGGATATAAGAAGCGTGGATTTTTTAAAGAATATTTTTCAATTGTTTTTAAAGGATATAATTTTAAAGATTATAAAGATTAAAGATTATTTTTCAAGTATTTTTAAAGGATAATTTTCAAGGACTTGAAGTCCAAGCGTGGATTTTTTAAAGAATATTTTTCAAGGACTATAAATCCGAAAAGCCTAGATTTTTTACAGAATATGTTTAAGCACAAATGGATCATGGAGGCGGGGATTAAAAAAACAGATTTGGACCTAAAACCCTAAATCAAGACCAACGGTGGTACTTCATTATTTCCAAAACTTGTATTTTCATATAAGGCGAATGTAGAGACCGGTTTTTTCAATCGATTGCACATCGTAATATTTCACCAACCTTTGTGCCTCCCCACATATTGTCAACTCTCTGATAAATTCATATTTTTTAGATTTTGTAGAACTATCCGCTATATTGGTCCATCATCTCTTTTAACTTCCCACAAACAGTCACTATTTCGAAAAATTACCAATTTAAGGGGAACACCCCCCCCCCCCCCATTCCCGGTGTAAAATTTTTTTTTTGATTTAATTCGATTCTACACTAATTCAAGAAAGTCCCTTTAAAATTTCAAGTGAAAATCTCAAGAACTCTTGAAAATATAGCCGATTTATTGTGCGAGCATCAAGTGACGGCTAAAGGGCTTCTCAAACTTTAAACGCGTTTTTCTCTAAACATTTTTTTGCGAATGGCGGGCACGATAACTCAAAAACTAATAACCCAATCGATTCCAAATTTTTACACGTTTCTCTGTGAGTATATAGCTATCGTATGAACTAGGATAAAGCCAATCAGTAAATACCTTCTTTATTTTTTAACTTGGCTTTTGGTAAAAAATCGGCTATTTTCCAAAAATATTTTTTCAAAGGCCCGCCATTTTGTTAATTTTAGAGCGAAGTCAATAATCCTAGTTCATACGAGAGCCAGACATGTACTCTTTCTAACACCGTTGGAATTTTCGGATACGGATGTTCCAGTGAGGAGTTATCATGCCCGCCATCAAAAATAAGGACTTTTCTTTAATTACAAAAAACAACAACAAAACAATAACAAAAATTTTTTGTAAATTATTTTTCTTCTCTTTTAAATCTTCAAATATATATGTGCAAAGTTAGAAACCTTAACAAGCATTGGTATTGATTTACCAGCCCATTGAAAATCTTGAAAAATTAAAATCGAGAATGGGTGGGGTTCCCTTAATAAACAATTGTTCCACCTCGACACTAGCCTATAATCCGTAGAGCTCCGCAAAGAAAATATCATTTAAAAGTCGGGATACTACACATGTCATAACCTGAGGGTATATATCTGTCGGCAACACTGACTGACATTTTTCTTGCTTAGGGACCTAATGGCCACTAATGTTGGACGTTTGATTTTTTTTAATGCATATTTTTCAAGAAACCAAATGCGCCTGAATTTTGTAGAAGACCCTATTTTTTCTAAGTATTATTTTTGTTTAATATTTGTTTACGCTTCCTGTATATTCGATTTCATCATATTCTATGTTAGTGACGTTTTCTTACCCAATTTTCCCTACCCCTTCCTATTATTATAGATAATATTTACAAAATAGATATTATACCCGTGAATATATAACGGAACGATTTATTCATCTATAAAATTTCAACATCTATCCAATAACTTAAATTTTATAATCACACTCTATTTAAACGCAAAAAACAACAGCAACAACAATAACGAGAAGAAAACTAAAATTACCAACAATAAAACCGAACAATTGGACATTTTGTTATTGGTTTAAAATAAATAAACAAATTTTAGTTGTTTGGCGTGTAAACTTTTTTTGGGAAAATGCAAAATCAGTTTCGGTCTGTGTGTTGGGAACATTAAGGTGGGTAGGTTATCTTCTACTAATAATAATAGCAAACCTATTGTTATTTTATTCCAAGGACTACACAGGATATCATTCGGGGAGAAATTGGTGTGATATGACATTTTCTCTGTTGGAAATATATACCTCTTGTAAGAATGAAAACAGTGTCGCAGGGGGTTCGGGCCCCTGCGTACATCCCCGTTTTATAAACCTCAATAGGCAAGTTTTAATATTCAGGTCTCATCTAGACAACTTCAATTTTCCTTTTTATTATTTTTAAATCAGTATTGCTTTTTGTTTTCTCTCAAATCCCTACCCGCCCTAATATACCAACGAAAAAAAACTAAAAATATTAAAAATCTCAAAATATACAAACTAAAAGTAGAAACATTATTTTCAAGATGTTTTATTGCGTATATTTGTCGGACGGTCGGTCGGTTGGTGTGTGTGTGTGTGTGTGTGCGATGACGAGATGGTGAGGAGTGCGTTTTGTCAGTACTCACGATGTATTTACGCACTTTATATCCTTGGCTGTGTGAGGCAAAACGCTGACGCTGGCAAACGCCAATGAGATGGAGGCTGATGGCGATGAAGCTGATGATGGAAATGATGCTGCCCGTCTTTTAAACAAACTAAACAAAAAACGAAATTAAGTAATAATAACAACAACAAAACACATAGACCAACTGACAGTTGAACAAACCGTACGTACCAACAGACAGACAAACATACACTTATAAATTCTTAGCAGCTATGTATTGTGTATGATGATGCCGTCAAAATGACTAGGGTGTTTTTTTTTTGCGCTAATATTTATTTTTTATTAAGCGGTCATAAATGTGTATTTACTTTAGTATAATTTTTGTTATAAACACACATACATAGATATTGAAATATGTACATATATGCGTTCCCTTGGTCGCTTTGAAATTCCTCAGTTATTGATCGGAAATTCCTTTAAAATCATCCAAATGATACAATTTTTGTTCAGAAAATCCTTTTAAAAATATCTTAAATGTTATTGGTCGAAAATTCCTTGTAAAACTATTCTCAAAATAATCTGCCATTGTTGGAAGGCAATTCCTCAAAAAAAATATTCATAAAATGGTCGGAAATTTATTACAAAAATATATTCTTAAAAACTCCTAGCTTATTAATCGTAAATTTCTAATTAAACATATATAAGAAATGTACTCCTTTGTTCAGGAATTCTTTGGAAAATAATTCATAAAAACCCCAAGCTCATTGATCTGCTAACCTTTGAAAAAATATTTAAAAACAAGTGAAAAAGCGGTAAGTTCGGCCGGGCCGAACTTTGGATACCCTCCACCATAGATATATTAACAGGTACTAGAAATGAAAATATAGGGAACATACCAAAAAGTGGACCTATACCGACATTTCTAAAAACGGATTATGTAAACCATAATAAAAATTTTAGAAATTTTTAAAGGATAATTATACCCTCAGCCTTATGGCTAATGAGGGTGTATATACTTTAACACGGTGAAAATGTGCCTCATCGAAATATTGGTTTTAGACCCCATGTTTCTTTGGACCAAATCCGTTTCAGAAAATTTAGACTTCATCCAAACTTTGCCCATCTTATTATTTCTTCCAAGCTTAGTTAGTTCGAAGATGGGGAATATCGGTCCACTCTTCTGGAACCTCAAATCAGGGGCTAGGTCTAAATGCAGCTATAATTCATTATCGAACCTTACGTTTTATTTTTTTATCTCTCTATCCTCCGCAGGTGAAATGATTACAAACGAGTTTAGAACCAAACTCAAAACACGGAACAAATCAGATAACTATTTTAATATAAAAAAGGGGGTTATATTATAATTGTTGGTAGGGAGATTTGTTACCATATACGACTACAAAATACCAAATTGCAGCAAATTCGGTTAAAAAACGCGCTCAAGAACCCCAAAACACGAAAATTGGGGGTACTCTTATATGGGGGCTATCCGAAAAAATTGACCTATATTATTTTTTTGTGGAGAGTTTTGGAACCTATTAATAACCCAATGTACCAAATTTCGGCGTATTCGTTTGAAAAACGCACTCAAGAACCCCAAAATACCGAAAATTGGGAGGTACCTTTATACGGGGAATATCCGAAAAAATTGACCTATATTTATATTTTTTTTGTGGAGAGATTTGGTACCTGTTAAGAACCCAATGTATTAGATTTCAGCATATACGGTTGAAAAAGGCGCTCAAGAACCCCAAAATACCGAAAATTGGGGGTACCCTTATATGGGGGATATCCGAAAAAATTGGCCTATATTCATAATTTTTTGTGGCGAGATTTGGTACCTATTAAGAGCTCGAAATACTAAATTACAGCCAATTCGGTGGAAAAATACGATCAAAACCTCCAAAATATTGAAAGTAAGGAGGTACCGTTATATGGGGGCTACCAGAAAAAGTGGACCTATATATATATTTTTTTTGTGGGGACATTTAGTACCCAATAAGAACCCAATGTACCAAATTTCAGCGAATTCGGTTGAAAAACGCGCTCAAGAACCCCAAAATGCCGAAAATTGGGGGGTATTGTTATATGGGAGCTATGCCAAAACGTGGACCGATATATCCCATCTTCGAACTTGACCTGCCTGCAGACAAAAGACAACCCTATGCAAAATTTCAGCACCCTATCTCAATTCCTCCAGAAGAGCGTGATTACAACAGACGGACGGACGGACGGACATTGCTAGATCGTCTTAGAATTTTACGCTGATCAAGAATATATATACTTTATAGGGTCGGAAATGAACATTTCGATGAGTTACAAACGGAATGACAAAATTAATATACCCTCCATACTATGGTGGAGGGTATAAAAAATCTCTTATTGGTTGCAAATTCCTTAAAAATATTTCTATAAAAATCCAGACTTATTGACCGGAAACTCCTCAAATAAAAATCCACGCTTTTTAATCGCATAAACTTCGAAAAAAATATTCTTAAAAATCTACACTTATTGGGGTGAATACCTTGAAAAAAAAATATATCCAAAAAACATCCGGGATAATAGGTCGAAAATTCAACCTTAACATATGTATTATACTCTTATCCTGACTTTGTATGATATGTTGGTAGGCGGAAATCTGTGGATTGAATGTGTATCGACGAGGTGGAACATTTTTTTAAATTATTTTATTATTCAATAATGTGATAGCTTTTTGGGGAGGTAGCAGATATGATGGGCCTACAGTTGCATAAAATCTATGTTTAGCAGATATGATGGGCCTACATAGCCCACAGTTGCATAAAATCTATGTTTAGTATAAATATGAAGGTTTGTCAAGTTTAGACACTACATGATTCACAATTCACTTGGACTACATTGGACTTAATAAAAAAATTATTCTATTATCTTGAAGTACGGTTTTTAAATGTTTTAAAATGTTAACCCATTATGGCAAAGGTACCAGAAGGATAGAGCCTATTGGTCTCATCTTCTACCTTATCTAAATCTACAAAGTCCGTATGAGATTGGATATTATCAATTAATTAATCAGCGTTATATATAACCAGTGACAGGAGCCGTATTGTCAGACGAGGCCGACCATATGATACCCTACACAACTACCACGGAACATCAATCTATATTCCCGTCTGGGCAATATTTCGCGATTTTTACACCCCCTTTTGGTCAATTAGAGATCAACAGCTACTCTTGCTTATCCTGGCATATTTTCGGAATATTTTTTTTCAAATCTTTTCATTTTACACTGGAAGTTAGTTGGCCAGATTCCCTTCCCCATGTTAACTGTTGTAATGTTCGGCTTATTATTGTGGCCTTTAGAGTGTCGTGAAGAAACACACAAAAAATTACTTTTTCGGTGTATTTCAACCCCTAAATATAATCTGATCATCACCGAAAATTATAAGCGTCGCCTTTGACTAGTACCGAAAATTCGTGTAAAATTTCAAATCGTATAACTCCCACATCCGAGTACATACAACTATATAATTTAAATTGTCAACCACCCTTCTACTGCAAGAATTTACTAAATTTTACTATTTTCATCGATATCATAAAGGAAAATTCGTTATCGTAGTAAAAAAAGTAGATTATTGCAGTAGGGGAACAGACCAAGTATCAACTCCTGGAAAAAATAGAATGGATCGAATTTTCATCTGCGAAGCCTTGGCCAAACGGAATCAGATAGACCCATTTCTTAAACGGATGACAACTGGAGATTAGAAATGGATCACATACGATAAACCTGTGCGTAAACGATCGTGGTCAAAAAGAGGTAAAACACCTCAAATGGTGACCAAACCAGAACAAAACGGCCACGAAGGTTCTGCTATGCATTTGGTGGGACTGGAAGGGTATTGTTTATTATAAGTTATTTCCATATGGCCAAACACTAAATTCTGATCTCTACTGTCAATAAGGGGACCGTTTAAAGATAGCAATTGACCAGAAACGGCCAGAATTGGCCAACAGGAAAGGTGTCGTGTTCCACCAGGAATACGCTAGGCCACATCTACATCTACAGCGACTCGCCAGATACTTCGGGAGCTTGGTTGGGAAGTTTTAATGCATCCGCCATACAGTCCGGACTTGGCACCAAGCGATTATCATCTCTTTCTTGCATTGTAATATTTCTTTAATGATAAAAATTGGTATCTAGCGAGGATTGCGAAAATCAACTACTAGAGTTTTTTTTGCAAATAGAGAGCTGGACTTCTAGGAGAGGGGCATTATGAAGTTGCCTTTAAAATGACAACAAGTCATACAACAAAATAATGCATATTTGCCCAAATCGGACATTCCGAAGCATGTTAAATAAAGTATTTAGTTCATATAAAAATAATGGATTTATTTTTTCCCAACCTAATATATTCACCAAGAATACAAATTTTGTCATTTTTCATACAATACTCTGGCTCCATTTGACCCGCTAAATATTGACCGATCTTCATCAAAATTATCATGTATATTCTGTGGTCAGACCCTCTCTGGTGTTTGGGGCTTAATCGTGGTCTCTAAAGCGATCAGAAAAACAAACAAAAATAATGTTTTGGTCCATTTCATCCCCTAAATATTAACCGATCATTACCCAAAAAAAGAGGGGTCTTCTTTGACCAGAACCCGCCCTACACGTAAAATGTCGTTTTTCGATTGTTCTATAACTGTGGCCTGTATCGTGTTTACAAATTATAATATACAGATGGACGGACGGACACACATGTCTAGATCGATATATGATCCATATACTAAAAAGTGGGTATAGGACCAATATTTCGCAACCATACAAATTTTTGGGGCCACACAAAGCTATAATACCCTTACAACATAGTTGTGTAGGGTATAACAATTTTTATCGAATGTTTTCTTTAAAAACGGAGGTTTCACGAAAAATATCTGGTCAAATATTCTTCAATAACTCACTCCTATAGATCAGATAACATATTAAAAAATCTACAACTATGACTCAGATGTTTTATGAAAAAAAAAATACATCGTAAAAATATACGGCTATAGGTTGGAAATATACTTCAAAAATCCAACCCAAAAGCTCGACTGAACCACGTAGAAATATTCAAATTTACGCTAATAAATGAAGGTCCTTATTAAAACCTTCTACAAATTATAGCCTACAAAATCAACTCTAGAGCTCTAAAGTTCCTCATAATCTGGCTCTGATTTTCCCTGTAAAAATATTCAAAATAAATCCATGCCCATTTATCTTATTATCCTTATAAAAATATCCTTAAAAAATCAAGCCTACAGCTCTGATGGTGCTTGTGAAAATATGTGTTCCTCAAAAAATTCTCTCCTATATCTCTAATAATTCTAATAAATGTATTCTTAAGAAATCCAAGCATCCTTTAGGCCTTCTATTCAAACACCTCCAGCCTACAATTATCGTGTAACATAACCCATCATAATCAATGGCAATTAATTAATTAACAACAAATAATACAAAATTATGAATATAACAATGTTGTTGTTTCTTAAGAGATTTATTTTTGTATATTTTCAATGAGATTAATTATTTGACGTGAATTATTTATGTATGTTCGCAAACATACATACATATCATATAAATATATACATAATTTTTTTATTTAAGATTATAAATGACCACACCGTTCTATTTTTAGGAACAGCAGCAGCAGCAGCAGCGGTAACAGCGAGAAGAAGACAAATGTTTGTGGTTTCTCAAAATGTGGACATCACCTCCTCAAAGCAAAGCAGAATTGGAACAAACCAAAAACAACAGCAACAACAACAACAACGAAATGAAACAATACAATTTGTTTGTCAAATGTCAAAGGTGAAACAAATAATAAAAACATTTTTGAATGTCAACAATCAGCAACGAACACATGTTTATTTGATTGCAAACACTTAAATGTGTTTATTAGATATTATAAAAGGAAATTCATCTAAAAATAGTTTTTTTTTTATTTTCTATTTTCGTTTTTGAATATATGTAAATGATAAAAAATTAACAAAAACAAAAATCGAATGTAAAGGATGAAATGTTCTACAATAAAAACGCAAATTGGAACATACAAATAATGCAGATTTTATTCATATCAGAACGTAGACCATCTGCTTTTTGGAATATTTTTGCTCATAGAAACCTTAGATATCAAATATTTTTAAAAAAGTTCCACGACTATAATTACATTGGTCCTAATAAAACTATTCTTAAAAACAATCTACGTTTAGAGCCCCGAAAAATGTCGCGTGGCTGGGTAATAACATGAACTTATATTAAATACTACTACAAAAACATGTTGAAGATGTAATTTTATGAAACATTCCAAATATCCCAGGTGTAGTAGCAATGTATGTTCACAATTACAAAACTCTATCATGATTTCAACAGGCAGGAGAACAGAGAGACAGACTAAACTGAGGCATTAATTAATTCTGATGAAGAATATATGCACACTTCCGCGGTCACTTACACGACTTCCAGAGACAAAACAAAATTTAAACTTTTAAATAAATCAAATACAATTACATTTTTTTACAATTCACAATTAATAGTTTTTTGTAGTACTTGGGGAGTACTATCAGTGTTAAAAAAATTGAGGGCCTCCGGTTTTTATCTTTTGAGATGAAAGACACAAAAGAGCGGTCACTCACGCGACTTCATTGCTAATGATGGTGAAAGCTGCGAATATCAAGTATTATTATTACACATTCAAAATGTTACCTGTTCTTTTTTGCGAAGGATTTTCTTTAGGTCACTCACGTGACATTTTGACATTTCTGCTAAGAACAAGACAAACTTGTGGTGTTTTTCCGCTATACAAAATATGGAGGCCCTCGTAAATATATAATTTTTTTCAAATACTCCGCCATGAGGTTAATGCAAATATATACATACTGATTGAAACGATAGGATTGATGCCTCGTCGATATATCGAATCAAGAGCCAAGCAGAGACTAGCACATTTGCGTTCTCATAACTTGTGGTGTTTTTCCGCTATACAAAATATGGAGGCCCTCGTAAATATATAATTTTTTTCAAATACTCCGCCATGAGGTTAATGCAAATATATACATACTGATTGAAACGATAGGATTGATGCCTCGTCGATATATCGAATCAAGAGCCAAGCAGAGACTAGCACATTTGCGTTCTCATATGTTTGTCATTGTGTGACTCAATGATTTTTAAGTTACAATCGATATCGTTTATAAAAGCTATTATTGGTCGCTATGAGCGATATCTAATAAGGAACATCAACTTTTTCGGGGCTTTATAAATGAGTTCGACTGTACTTCAGTTGTATTTAAAAGAGAGATTATGAAGAGCATGCGTGCTGTTGAATGCCCGATGCTATTTTGAGACCCAGAACGGTCTTTGGACTTACTCTATTTGAAAATAAGTGTAGTCGAATTAAAAATGTCCGTCCATCATAATATTTTCAAACTCACGGTCGAAGATTGTAACAATCAGTCCACTCCGTCCGGAAAATTCAATATAAAATGGTCAAAATGTCGATGTCGAGGCCGACGATGAGGCCTACGAGTTCACTCAATCTAATTCTTCCCCACAAAGGGTCAACATTTTGATAACATATAAATATCATATCATATGCGTTTCGCAAAATACACTGTAGACACAACCGAGGTCATGGTCTGGGGATGAAAAATTCTTATTTAGAATGAAATACCTTGCTGAGTATATGAAAACCCCAAAAGGAAATTCGACATAGGTTAAAGTTCAGAGATATTGCCCGATAATTTTTTTGCTGGCAACCCTATTATGCATGAAGAGATTGTTATGCCAAATGCGAAAAAAAAATATTCGCCAAATTTCAAGGAAGAAAGAACCGATTTTCTAAATTGTTCAACCGGATATAGAGATAATAAATAATATCATTAAAAATATCAAAAAAACACGATAAATTAATTGAACACTACCATAAACCGTTTTTATTATCCGAATATCCGGTCCACCATAAAGATTGCACTATTTTGCAAGTTTTGAATATTTTCTTTTACATAGAAAAAATAGCTATAAGCCAATCATTGACACAGCCCCTTAAAAGTCCTGCATTTTCCCACTAAAGTGGCTGTAGTTCCGATTTTTCGAGGCCAACATACTCACAACTTGGAAAAAAATCATCACCATATAAATATTATAAAGGGTAATGTCCGAATTTCCCAAAGAAGTGGCTTTAATTTTGGAATTTCAGATTCCTGGCCAATCAAACGTTTATTTCTAAAACATTGTTAATACAAGTCCTAAGTTTTAAGGGTATACTTTTTAGTATACCTATCGTCACATATAGACTAGCGGAGTCGATCTAGACATGTGTGTCCGTCCGACCGTTTGTAGACACGATGCAGGACAAATGGACCAACAACTTTATTTTTGTCTATTTTTCACTCTAAGGTCTCAATTATGACCCGAACATATCGGGTCTTTTACACAGAGAAAAAGGGTCTTACCATGGAATAAGATTTACTGTTTAGCGGATCAAACGGACCAAGACTTTTGTGGTAAAATAAAACCAGTAAAGAAACTAGTATAGTCGGAGTGAGAGTGATACCCTTCACCACTTTGGGTATATTCTACATAGTCACTTAACAGACGTCGCCTTTTCGAAAGAACATACATCATTACAGACTTAATTTAGTATGCTATGCCAAATTTTGTGCATATCGAAGGATATGTAGGTACTTTGGCGCACCATTTACCTTAAATCGGACGAAATTATATATGGGAGCTATATCTAAATCTGAGCCGATTTTTCTCAATTTAAATACTGTTCGTCTTTGGGCCAAATTAATGAGCTATGCCAAATTTCATCCAAATCGGACGATAAATGCGACAATTTGTTGTTTACTATTTAAAGACATAATACCCGGTTCCACAGTGTGGTGAAGGGTATAAAAATGTATTCTATGTCTTAATAATATAAGTCTCCTGAAGAATATAGACCCGATAAGTTGGCCTTTAAATTAATACCAATTATATTATGGTATGTACTCGGACGAGAGAGTTTTAATTACGTATTACCATTACCACACTAGAGGGCTGAAGTGTAGCGCTGATGGCTACGAAATTTTGCATAAAGTTCCGTTTATGGTCAAAGACGATGATGGTGATGATATTTGGAGGATGAAATAGACGCAAAACGTTATTTTTGTCTGGTTTTCTAACCGCTCTAGATCCCATAATTATGATCCGAACATCCCAAATTCCCGATGGGGAAGGCAATCTGATCATTTTTTGTGTAAAATAACAAATTGAAAAAATTCCGAAAGGGGAGCTGTTGATATCCAATCGGTCGACAGGGTGCAAATATCGCTAAATATTACCCCCACTCGGAATATAGATCCGCAGAAACTTTGAGCTCCGTGATAGTTGTGTAGGGTATCATATCTTTTTCTAATAGCTTCCCTACAGTGGTCCCGCTTAATTTACGGTAAGCTGAAGTTTCTACAATGGCAAAGTCTGCAATAAAAGTCTCGATATTTTAAGAAATTTTGAATGCACACCAAATAGAAAAGATTAGAAGAAGTTCGAGCCGGTCGAACTTAACGATATTTTTACTTGTTATAAACATATTTTTATAATAAACTATAGGATTGAAATGTTCCTTCCGATTTTTCCGGCAAAACTTCACGAATTCGTGAGCAGCTTCAAATACTTTTGTTCGGATTTCAAAACGAATTCCGCAACAAATCGAAACAAATTCAAGATTAAGAATATTTTTTTGTAATAAAATTAAAGCTGTCACTGTATCTCTACACTATTTAATTTTAAATAAACAAAAATTAAAAAAAAAATAGTGCTGCGACTTACCTTCACATATATAACCTTGTCCAATTAAACCGAACCACAATATATCCGAACAATGATGACAGTATGTTGGCTTATGGAAATTCTTCTTTACGAACGTGTGACCACCATCCGCCATTTTGCGCACAATCGAGTCCATTAAGAAATCTTTGCTGGGATCGTTGTTGTTGTTGGTGCTGCTGCCGAAGAAAATGTTTAGGCCGCCGAACGAGTTCGAGTTCGTGTCTTCCAATGGCGACGGCGACGACGACCAATAGAAATTTACAACAATTAACAACAAATAGTAGGCAACAATCGACCAACACGACGACAGCGACGATCCGCAATTCTTGACAATGGACGACGACGAAGGAATCGTTGATGTTTGTTGTCGACGATGTTGCTCCTTATTGCTGTGCTGTTGGCGATGTTGATGCTGCTCTCGATGGTGGTGGAGGTGGTGATGCTGCTGCTTCTGCGCTTGTAGGTGTCTTACGGTTATGTCTGCCGTTTTGCTTTTTGTTATTTTCAACAATGTAACGGGAACTGGAACTGGAACACTTCAATTCAAAGCTGTTGTTAAATTTGCTATTGACAGTTGGCGAGGGCAGGGAGGCGTAAGTGAGGTTACGTTTTCCACCCAAAACACCAGAAAACAAAAACAAGGATGCGAGATGCGTTTTAGGCAATTTGAATTCTGATTTTGCTTTAGAAGCGTTTTCTGTTGTTGTTGTAGTTTTTGTTTTGTCTGCTTTCTAATTAGTTGTTGTTGTTGTTTTGTGTAGTTTGGACAAGGAACCAATTTGTTGCTGTGTTTGTTGTTGTTGTTGCTGTAGTTTTTAGTACAATAGCAATAGGTGATATTTGAATAGTTGTGGTTGTTGTTGCTGCGACTGCTGCTTCTTCTTCTTCTGTTCTTCTTGACAATGTTGTACTAGTTGTGGTTTTTGTTGCTGTTGTTGTTGTTGTATATCAAAGGTGGGATTGGTTAATTTAATTTTTTCTGTTTCTGTTAAATTCCTGGACAAAAACGACCAACACAACTCGTTCTGCTTCTTCCTCTCCTCTATCTTCAATTGGACAACGGTTCGGCTTATGGATTCAGATGATGATGCGACACTATCTTCGTGAATTGTATTTTTATCAATTCGTGCACTGTTGTTGCCTTTGTCGTCGTATTGTTGTATTTCTTCTTCTTCTTCTGCTGCTGCTGCTACTGATTCTATGCCGTCATTAAATGTTTCGTAATGGTGTTGTTGTTGCTGCTGTTGTCGTCGTCGTTGCAAGTCCGGCTTAATTGTGTGTGACAATTGCTGTTGCTGATGCTGCTGCTGATCGTTTCTTCGTACCGCTTCTTGAGAAATTGTCATCAATGACGGCATTTTTTCATTTTTTCTCCTTTGGACGACATTCAAATTTCATCCAGACATGGGGGACAGGGTGACTGGAACGTCGTAGTTGTGGCAGCAGCATTGGCATTTATCATTGACTCTGCAGTTGAATGTTGGTTGTTCGGCTAATTTTCTATTTTGTTGTTGTTGTTATTTTTTTATTTTGTATTGGAGTTTGTTGTTGTATTTTTAGTTTAGTTTCTTGTGTTTTTTTGTTGTTATTTATTTATATAAGCAGATCTTAGTTACATTTTTACATATACATATATATTTTTTTGTTTTGTTTTTAAGTTTTACTATAGTTACTGCATTTGTTTTGATCATTTAGTTACTCTTTTGGGCATTTTTAGTGTAGTGTTCTAGGGGGAAAGGATGGAAGAAGAGATGTTATATTTTTTGATATCAACAGTGGCAAAAAATGGAAATAATTATTTTTGTTGTAGTTATTTACACAAGCAAACACTTTTTTCACGACTTAATAATACACTTTTTAAAATTTTGTTCATAGTTTAGAGGAAAGTCAAAACTCAATTACTCTTTTTAATGTTCGAGTTTACAAATATTTGAAGGATTTCGTTTTCTAAATACCGGAAGCCTAATAAAAAAGTCGCTCGTGAATTTCAATTTTTCCCGATCCCGTGAAAACTATTATTATCTTATTGAATCTTATTATATTGAAACATTCATAGATTTGAAGCTTTTCGAAAAAAATGAAAATTTAGATTTTCGGAATTCGTGACTTGATAATTTGAAAATTTTTTCGATTATTACATTTCCTTCCATTCCCTTTTAGATATCTTTGAACTACTCCTTTTCAGATATAATTAAAAACTTCGTTACGATGTGACAACACACAACAGTGGGAAAAATATGGTCTTGTTTACGAATGCTTTGTTAACTTCGATGTGAGGCACCAGTAAAATTCTCATTCTCTCGGTGGTTAGTTAAGTACTTCGCTTTGTTACAAGAGACATTTGGGTATAAGGTTTTTTGTAAAGAAGCTATTAATAGCTTCTGGGGGAAATATCCTCAACAAAAAACTAAGGGAACTGATGAGGATCAGTAGCAAAATCCTAAACTATAGTCTTCCCTGCCTTAGTTGACAATACCATACTTTCCCCACTAATAAATAGTTGTTTTTATAAAAACAAAAAACTGGAATTCAGCCTGACTATTTTGAAACTACAAAATACAAATGGTATCACAAATAACCCGCCAACATTACTGGTAATTAAAAACACTTCAATTGTAATTCAAGAACTACAATTTCACATGTATTTCCAGAATTCCAATCGAATTTTGTAACATTTCAATTTGATTCAATTCAATTCGACAATTATGATTGATTCAACATTTCATTTGAATTTATTGTACATATTTCAAATTCGAATTACTGCAATTGTAATTTTATTGAATATTTTGAATTTATAACGGAATTGTTTGCATTACCCTCCACCATGACTTTGGTAGGAAAATTTGACACCTAATGTAAAAATAGGCCCATAACCGCCAAAATACCGAATAATATGCGGTGTCGTTATATGAAGGCTATAGTAAAAAGTAAACTAATGGTCCTATAATGATAAATTTTAGTAGGAAGGTATGTTACCCAGAGAAAGTTAAATGCTAAATTACAGCCAATTCGGTTGAAAAACGTATCCATACACCCCAAAATACCGATATGAAGGCTATCGTAAAAGTGGACCTTTATTACATAGTTTCAGTAGGAAGATTTGATACCCAATCAAAAATCAAAATACCAAATTCTAGCCAATTCGGACGAAAAAGGTGTCGAAAATCCATAAAGTACCGTTATATGGATGCTATATGATAACCTGGCCGATACATCCAATTTTCAAAACCAAACATTCTAGGAGTAATAAACAAGTATGTGCAAAATGTCAAACCTCTATCTTAAATATTATGAGACGGACATACATAAATCGACATAGAATTTTATGCAGACCACGGTGATTATTTTGTCAAAAACAAATGTTTCATTTAAAAATAAGTTGTTGAAAGACAAAACTCTTTAGATTATAAATCATAAGCGACACAATGCAAAATTATGCCAACAACCGAAAACCTAGTCTACTCGAAATTGAGTTCTTTTGATCGCTAGATAAACTGACTGACCAAAGTAATTACAAAATCTAAATTAAACTCCTCCCATAGATATAACAGAAAAGGGCTAAATAATTTTGTCAATCTTTCGACATACTTTTAAGATTGGGAAAAGACGAACAACGAACTATCGAAGCGGAGAGAACATTACTACTAGCCTAACTGAAGTAACGACATTATACCAAACATGTCAAAACGTCGTTAATTGTGCTTGGTACGAACTTTCTATACCCTTCATGGTGATGTGGAACTTCAAATTACCTAAAATCGTTCGAACTCTTTGTGAAAACATGATCCACATTGACACTTTTCTGTCACAAGGTTTATTATCCTTTGAGAAACTAAATTTCCTTTGAGAAACATATAAATTTGAAAATTCTTCCAGGTGAATCGAAATACCTGAAATGGAAGCCTATTTAGGGGTATGCTTATTGTATACACACTTTGATACGCAAATAATGTGCTTAATCGAAATATTGGGTTTAGACCCCATGTTTCTTTGGACCAAATTCGTATCAGACAATTTGCAGTCGATTTACAAATATCCGTCTATCTGGCCGGGTGGTGCGCACTTACTTCATGTTCGAAGATGGGGAATATAGGTCCACTCCTTCTGTTACCTCTCCCACAAAATTCTCAAAATTACGCTTAAAATTAATTTTATAATACCATGGGAACGGACCATCCGATTTATATTAAACTTTCTACAACCGATTATATTTAGCAAGCCTAGATTGTGTTCGAAACACTATTTCGGGAAAACACGTTTAAAATTTGAGAAGTACTTTTGTCGTCGCTTGACACAATAAATCGGCTATATATATCTTCAAGGGTTATTGAGATTTCCACATGAACATTTATAGGGACATTCTTGAATTAGAGTAGGTTCGAATTGAATAAAGAAAAACATTTTTTTTTCAAAAACTTTAAATGTTCACAATTGTCCAAATGGATATTTTTAATTCCGTATAGCGTGGTTATTAGGTTCTTCACGATCCTACAAAAATATATGCTGATCGGATTATTCGTTTTCAAGCTTCAGTGGACGCCGCAAATACTTTTTTGTAGACGGCCTAAAACTTTATGGACCATAACGTTTGGAAAATGCGCCTAAAATTGGGCTGAATCTTAATGTGGAACTATGCCGAACAAAGACATATTTTGAAATGTTTCTGCAAAACTGTCTTTTTTTACTCTCCAAGAATCTTAAATGTCACATGGCGCCGAGCACCATCAACATAAATGATATGCAATTTTAAATACCAGAAATGGGGCTATATCTAAACGTGAACCGATGTACACCATTTCGAATACCAAACATTCCAGGGGTAGTAGCAATATTGAGATCTCTGACAACACGACTAAATCCACAAGAATGTTATACTGATCAAGAACATAAATAACTATATGGGATCTTCAGTAATTATATAGAGCTTTATGGTGGGGGAATATGTCATAGTTAAAAGTCTTAACACAAATAAAATTTTAATTAAATTAATATGGTTTATTTAAAATAATAAGTATAAAAATTTAATTATTTGAAATATTTCAATATTCTTGATTTTATTATTTCCAATATTTTCAAATTTTCTATCTTTTTGTATTTTTCTTCGAACATTTAATATAAAAAATAAATATAATATTCAAAAAGTATCATTTTTTATTCTTCTAAATAAACAAAAAGAAACAACAACACCAAACAGCCCTATACGAATACACTACATGTGCAAGTAAAATAAAAATGTTGTATCAATCTTCAGCTACTATTGCTCTCTCACCCACATTTATATGAATGGTGGGTAACTTCATACATTGAGTTTTATGTACAAATGTATATACATAAGTATGTATATACAAATATATTGAAATATGTGAATATTTGAATTTTTTGAAATAATTATTGTATGGTGATGATAAAAGCTATATCCTCAAAAAAAGTATGCCAATTGAAAATAATTAACCAAAAAGTTTACTTTTTTTATTATTCACGCACTCTCAACATATAGTTGAGAGCAAACTAATTGCAAGTATTCACTTTGAACATATTTATGTAAGGAAAAAGTTATTGAAAAGAACTGCAAAATATTCAAACATTCAATCATCATTTTTCCATCTATCCATCCATATTTCTGTCCGTCTGTTTAATAGATGTTTGTGTGTGTGTATCGAAAAAATTCTATACGATTATATGTGTGTTTTCCTTTTTTCAAAAAAAGAAAAGAAATGTTTTCACCACACACACACAGAAAGTGAGAGTGCCTAAAATGTAGGGAACATATCATCATCATGTTCGAATCCGAATTTAATGTATTTCCATCCAATTGGAATATTCTCCCATTTACTCCCGGAATTAGGGAGTAAATAAACATAGATATTCTTGTTATGTTTACATATGAGCAGACAAATATCCCTCCGTTTTTCCTAAATAAACAACATAGAAAGAGAGAAAGAAAGAAGAGAAAAAACTAAACTAAACAAAATAAAATATCCCAACATTTATTATGAGATGGGAAAATTTTTATTTAAATAGGCACACTCACACACAGGCATAACTAAATATGACAGATGAGGAATATATGTGTGCAAGGAAAATAGCAACAGAGTGTAGAGAGGAAATGTGTTCTTCTTCTTTCTTTTCCATTTTTTCCTAATGGAATAATGTACAATAGAGATTTTCTTTCCTTCACTTTAATTTATTTGGTTATAATTAAAAAAAATCCTTATAATAAAAAATAATATCTTTATTTTTCTAAAAATGAATTATTTTAATAAGAATTTTACATTATTTTTATTTTATTTATTTTTTTTTTTTTATATCCTTAGTTTAGTTTTTTTGTCATTTATTTATTCCCACTCTCTCATTATCGAATTTACTTTTTATTTCTCCCAAGTAAATATAGATTTTATTCTCACTGGTTCTCCCTCTGTGAACTCTTCTAGTTCGTTGTCACTCTCCATTGCATGTTGTTTACGCCAAATACATTTTGGAGAGAACACAATTTTCCTACAGAGCATGCCCAGTAGCTACAGACACACACACACTGAAGTTTACATCATTTAACTCAGAAATTATCTCTATTCCCAAAACTCATACAAGTGTTAATACTCTACATAGAAAGTAGAATAAAAAACAAAATAATGAAAATGAAAAAAAAACGAAAGAAAAACTTGGTCTTGAATTTTCTTTTTGCAAAAATACTTCAATTGTTTATTGAATTGAATTCATTTGAAAACTAAGTTACTTCTTTATTAAATTCCAATATCAAGGACAATTGATTTCCTATTGTAAACATTTTATTATTTTATACATTTTATTTGTGTTGAATATTGCACAAAATAGTTACCAATACATGTATAACACAATTGTATTTTCCTACGATATTGGTGGCATGAAAAATTTACTGTCTTTTTAAAACAATTTTTGAGGTAAATTGTTCTTGTATAGTTAATAATACAATGAAAAGGACCATCATCGTACAAATTCTAATATTCTAGGCTTAGAAAATATTGAAAAAGAAAAACATGGTCTTGAATTGTATTTTCCAAAGGTACATTGTTTTGATTAATTTAAAATATATAATATGTTTTCACGAATTAAACTTTTTCGATCATTGGTAATAGAAGGGTAAAAATTCGATTCGAGTATACTATTTCCCCATATAATCTCTTTTAATTTATTGATTTGAAACAACAACAACTATTGAGGGAAGGATCGACGTTAAACGAACACAATTATCGGCTATAAAAGTGTAACACATTTATATGAACTGTATATCAGCTATCAGCACAGAGGTATGCCCTTAGTCTAGGACCGTAGAATAATTTGGGTAATGGACCACCCCCATATCTCAGAAAATGCTTGAAATATGACAATGACTCCTTGATATACGTTTTCCTAATTAGTAAAAACAAACATCTAACATGATTTTTAGTACATAATTGTAATGTTGACAATTTAGTTAAGCTCTTATTAAAATCTTTTTTTGGCACAAAAGTCAAGCATTTGTCTTTCCTATATATAAAGAAATTATTTAGTTTTTTATTTTCCACAATAAAAATGCACGTTTAGCTTTAATTACAATCTGTGAGTATTACTTTTTATTTATTATTTGAGCCAGAAAATTGTTTAAAATAAAAAAAATCAAATCGGGTAATGTGGACTACTATAAAAAACGGGACATTTTGATGTTGACTAGTTCGAAACGTGGGTCCATATTCAAAACATTTCTACGAGGAAAACTCGATTTCGAAATTACAACTAGATAATGAAGCTAGGACCGTCAAAATACCGCAAATGGGCGGTACGCTTAAATGTTACCCAATATTGCAATAAACTGAATTTTATCACATCCAATCCACAGCCTGCCTTTTAACTTACTGGTCCATATTGCACGCCAAGTTATTTTTATTCGCAGTTTTGAGTATTTTTAAATATAATCCAATAACTTTCTTGTAGACCAATAAAAATATTGTTTGTTCGGGAATATATTAAGACAACAAATCTACTATGTTGTGAGAACAAATTGTTTTTAGTTTTTACCGTTGGAACGCCGACAATATCACAAAAAGAAAATGACAGTCCACATTACCCGAAGTTACTATATATGGGCAATATTGCCAATTTTTTAACATAGCTGAAGCGGAGGTTCACCCCTTTATAACTCGGGAACTACTTAAGTATATGAAAAAAGTGAATAGTTTTGGGTTAATTGATCTGTCGTTGCAAACTGTTCATGATATTGACCTCCAAACTTTATTTTGGTGGAAGCTGTGTCTACTTTAATGTAAAAAAAAAGTGTAAAAACAGGTTGTGTCAAAGTAAAACTAAAAGCCAACAAAAGGGGGACTACGCCCCTTATGTATCATTTTTCAAAATTTTAACTGTATCTACCTTTAAATGATGCTGACATTTTGAAGCTCGATTTTGAGTGTTTTTTTAATTTTACTTCTAGCTTTAATAGGCAAACATGAATTTCTAAAAATCGATTATCTTATAATCGATTTTTAGAAATGTAGTCGCGAATCTGCGTAATTTGATATGTATTTTGTGTGTGTAGTATGCACAGCTTCAGAGTAATACTCATCCGAAGGTGCGAATTTTGTGCGATCAAATTTCTAAAAAACCTATTTTTCGGGCCAAATTTTTAGATCTGTCAACTGAATGATAAGGGTACCCGCGATCAATAAAGTTTTTTACGTTTCGGATGATAAAAAATCTTCTTCGTGAAAATCCATCTACTTGAACGGCGGGAACTGGCCTTCCAAAAACACGAAATTTGGCAAAAAATGTTTTTGAAAATATCGCGGATTTATTTGCGTTTTCTGTGTATCATTTCCGCTTCAATAAATGACCTCATACGGATTTTGATCTTTTTCGAAAAGAGAACTTTAAAAACTTCAGCCGAAAGAGAGATGTACGCAATTTATCTCAAAAATAGATTGTGCTGGCACATCCATGGTTCTTAATGGACCACATTGAAATCGGTATAGATCGATGTATTTTTTAGGGTGTATACTTATACACAAAAAGTGATTATTTTTATATATGTCAATTTTTCGGCGAAATTCGGGTAAAATAGCAGAATAACCCCAACATTTTCTTCTGAAATTTCTTGTATACAATTAAAAAAATAAATATAATGACATTATTTTTTCGAACTAAAAACAAATGTTTTTCCTCAATATCTTGTATTGTTGTCGCTTTGATTTAGAAACCGCTACACGGACTTGTGTGATTTTGATATCATTTGATTCACCATGGTGTTTAGATTATGTACATATTTTTAAATTAATTTTTAGGTATGTGTATGTCATTAATATAATGAAAATATTTATGTAATTTGCTATGTTTTTTTTATCGTGATTATTATAATATATTCATATTCTTATTTTACGGAGGAAGATATATATCAACGTTTTTGTTCAATATAACAAAAGCCGTAATTTTAAGATTTTTTTCTTATGTCCAAAATTAAAACCTCGATAACTTTTGCGCGCATCAACCAAAAATTTGATCGCGAACGGTTTCGGAGTCAGAATATTTTTCTCTATATGTGTACCAAAAATCATTGATGTGCCACAAAAACAAAAAAGCTGATTTTTTGAAAATGGAATATTAAAAAATTGGCAATATTGCCCATATATGTATGTTCGTCTGACATTTTTCACACATAAATCGACTCACAGCCCGAAATTTTTAGTTTGAATATCGCAACTCTTTATTTGTTCCATAAACATTTTTTACTCTCAAAATATAAAATATGGATCATTTTTGATACAAAATACAATACAAAATACTAAATTACAGTAAATTCTGTTTAAAAAACATATCCAAAATACCGAAGGTGTCGTTGTATGGAGGCTACCCGAAAAATTGGGCCTGCCCAATAATAAGCCAATTAACATTCAATTCGATTGAAAAACGTGCCCAAAATACCGAATATGTGGGGATACCGTTTTAGGAGAGAGATTATTAACACGTGGAACGATATATTCCAAACATCCAAGTTTCAATGGGTTTCTGACAATGTATGCCCCAGCCTATGGTTGGCGGAGGTCTACGTAAATACTACGTATATGAGGTTTTATCAAATAGTTGACCATCTATCGAGAGGTATCAGAAGAGGTTGCTCTATAGAAATATATGTTTGAATGTTTGTGGGAAGGTATCAGAAGGAGTGGGTCGATGGGTCCCATCTTCGGACTTCATCTAGCCAAGGTAAAATTATTATTATGTGCAAAGTTTGGAACATATCGGACATTCCATTCGCTTGATATTGAATAAACAAATTATTATGATTATGACCCTTTATAGGGGAGGTATCAGAAGGAGTAGACCAGGTTCGATCTTCGGACATAATCTAGATTTGGACTTGCAAAGTTTGGATCAAATCGCATTGCATTATATGACAAAAAAAAAACATTTTTTTAAATATTGACATTTTCTAGGGGATCAGAGATGTTCCGTCAGAAACAGTGACGTAAATGACATACATTTTCGACCTATAATACATACGTCAAAAACGTCGGAAACCCACCGACAGCTGTTAGAACAATTTTTCTGTGTGAAAACTAGTCTTAAACTCTAAAGGGAATTAAAACTAGAACGCCGAAGGCAGTCATTTTGACCGCTTTCCAATTTCAAGTACAAAAGCAACTGTTCATTTAATGACACTTTTTTTAAAATATGGTGACTTTTTGTACCTCATAGAATTACGTTTATTATAAAAAATTCACCAAATTAAAAAAAAAGTGTCATTAAATGCACAGTTGCTTTTGTACTTGAAATTGGAAAGCGGTCAAAATGACCGCCTTCGGCGTTCTAGTGTTAATATGAGCAATCTCCTTTATCAAGACAGCAGAAGGGAATTTTTGAAAGTGTCTGAAGGAGTCCAGTAATGGAAAAAAATAGCAGTAATATCCTAAACAAGCCTTTAAATGAGTCGTTTATTTTGAAAGTGGTTTAAGTCAATTTTTTTCTGATATTGAGATATTTAAAAGTTTGGGTTTAATTTGTTTCAAAAATATTGTAAGTGATATTTATTTATTCTTTTTTTTGTGTGGCTTTGTGCCCTTAAACACGAAATCCAAGATTTATATCAGAACCTAAAATGGACTTAAGCCAATTTCAAAATAAACGACTCATATGTAGATTCTAAATCGTATGTGGCTACAATCAATCATTTTGGCTTTTGAAATGATATTAAATATAAGTGTTTGTATATACATAACCCGACCGATATCACCTATATTATAGTCGAATATTCCATTTCGGGTTTTCCGTTGATGTTAGAATAAAATTTATTTTTATAACCTACACAACTATGTTGTCAGCTTTGTGCATCCCCAAGAGTTTGTAACACCGCGAAATATTGGACCTTTAAGTATACCGATCATACCGGTCATATCTCGACTCGCTGAGTCGACTTAGACATGTATGTCCGTCCGTCAGGCCACAGGACCAATCGTTACAAAATTTTACATCTATATCCAAGAGGGGTGGTTGACATTAAAACTGATTACACGGTGAAGGGGATATAAGCAAATACTTAGAGCGGCTGTTTGGATGATGTCGGTCAATATTCCGATGATGAAATCATCCAACACGTAAAGTGACCAAATTTTTATTTTATGGCGTAAATATTCAACTCGGGAAAACAATATTTGGAAAATATGCCAGGGTTAGAAAGTGGAGCTGTTGACCTATATTCGGCCAAGAGGGTGTAAATATCACGAAATATTGCCCAGGTTCAGAATATAGCACCGCATAACGTTAGATATTGGTGGTAGGTGGTTAGGGTATCATATGGTCAGCCCCGTCCGACTTTACTGCTCCGCCCAATGGTTTATTTTGTATCCTCATGGTGAAATAATAAACTACAAGATATATACGCCATAAAAAAACATAATACATTTTTAAATAATGGTGAATTCATACGTCTCTGTCCATAACAACTGACTAACTACCGTTCATAATTACGGATTGATTCTCACAAATTTTGCATAGGGTTGAAATTCTCAGAATAAGCAATGCAACCGAAAATGTTGATATAAGAACGAGTAGTACTATATTATTAATATTATTTTATAAAATCGTATTCGTTCGTTTGGCTTCACTTTTTATGCAGATTCAAATGATAGGTATTAAAAGATATTCAAGCATATAAAATTTCGTAGAATAGCCATTTCCTATTCCCATTCTAGGTGACTGTAATTAACATATCGATTTTTTATTCAAATAACAATTTTTGGTTCAAATAATCCTCATAAGAAATGTACCGTCCGATTTAATGTCCTACTGTTTTCAAACCGATATCGGTCCTATTTGACAGATTAATTTTAATTTAATTTAATTTAATTCTATTGTCACAATAATTTAATTCTATTGTCACAATTTTACTCTTTATGAGAGAAGTACCTAAAGGAGTTGACAGATAGGCCTACTTCTTCCGACTTCATTTGTCTGAAATGAATTTGACCCAAAGAAACTTGGAGTCTAAAATCGATATTTCTATGAGGCCCATTTTTGTTATATAAATTGTATATACCCTTGATAGCCTATGGTTAAAGGTATAAAAATTCAAGTCGGACGGTTCGATAATGTGTTACCCTAGACAAACACTAAAGGACCTTAAATACCGAGCCGGAACAAAATTTATTTTCAATTGCTTCATTTAGGTTAATGATCAACCTTTGAATATGCATACCCCTATTTCGGACCACATACATCAGTAGAAATAATGTCAATGTAAAGGCGAATAGTCCCTCTATCATTAACTATTCTCCGATCAATATTTATGTACATCCAGGTAGTGAAGAAATGACGGCCGTTATACTAATTTGTGGATCTATACTTCGAGGTGTTATAAACTCTTGACTAAATCAAACATATAATGATAAGTACATGGAAAAAATAATTTAAAGGGAACGAATAAGTCGATTTCCAGTTAAAAACAATTCGAAATTAAAAATCAATTTTGATTATATTGGCATAGGCCTAAGGAGGTTTTAATCATGTATCGTAATCGTTTTTATCCTCTTCTGAAGAAATAAATGTTTATATCTAAAAAATTTTCAAATTCAACATAATCCTGTTTCAATTTCAAAACATTCAGATATTGTAGCATACCCAAAGAAAACAAATCAACACAAAATATCAATCTAAAAAGTTATGTATATCTAAACATACAATCTATGTATTTTGCTGACCCCACCTTTTAAAAAAAATTAAATCGAATAAATCGAATGTTACTAAAGTTCATGCATATTTTTTTTAATTAAAACAATCCCAAATTATTTACAAATATATTTTTTTACTATTTTCCTCTTATTTTTAAATAAAATCCAAAACTATAATCAATAATCTTGAAATTTTTTCTGACAGAAACTAGAGAAAATTCATCCAGAATAAGAAGAAGATATTGAAAAAAAATATAATTGTTGGCTGTCAAAATGTTTACACTACAATTCACACACTCTCACAAAGAGTTGATGTTTTATTCTCACTGTGGGTTCCCAATAAAAAAACTTATTCTCTCCCTCGAAAGGAAGTATTTCTCATTTCTCTATTTTCCCTTCACTACAAAAGTGCACACACCCCACACTCCCACCACATTGGAACACACAAGCAACAATAACATAATATATTAGGAGAGTAAAAGAAAAAATTCCCCTTTCAAATTCAATAATCCCATAAGGAATGAATTGGGGGAAAGGAAAATCGCCAACAAAGAGGGAATGTTGTAGAGAGTAAAAAAGAGAGCATGAATATTGCCACTGATATTTGACAGAACCATAACACATATATCTCTGCTCAAATAAATCGCAATAGATAGAGAATTTTTTTCTCTAAAGTTTTTCGTTTTTTTTTTTCTTTTTTGCCACTGCTGATATTAGATTTTTTCTTCTTTTTCATATTTTTTGCTTTCTTTTTGTAATAATTATTGGTATTTAAAAAAATAATTGTAATATTATTGAATTTGTTGCTGTTAATCCACATTAGTTATTCTGTTGAATTTATCCACATTTTTGATATGGCAGCACAATTTTTTTTATCGGTGGGGGGTTTAATTTTATTTTTTCTCCTCTGTATTCCTCTGGCGAAGTTCAATTGTTTAAGGTGTATATAACTTATTTTTCTCCATGGTTTGAACTTTTTACAATTTTTTCTACTACACTTAATATTTCTGTTTAAACATTTCTTGGGTGGCCTTTGGTAGAATATTTAACGATTATTTATAATAAATATTTATTTTTCATTAAATAAAAAAATACTTTTTGTTCTTTTTTCCATTCACTAGAAATTATTTCTTGTGTGTTTTTTAAATATAATTCTCATCTTTTGTGTGTATAGAAAATTTTTTATGCACAAGAAAGAAAAAAACTTTCCTTTGACTTGTTCCTATACACACAAATACACACTCGTAAGCACGCACACACTATAATGCCCGAAAACGTCGACAACGATGGTTCTGATGATGATGAAGAAGACAGACCCAGAACCAGAGGACCACGACCAATTCGATCCCACGAACTTTTACAGGCACTACTATGCAAACACACACAAACGCACACACTGTTTTTCAGGAACTTTGCCACACACACACATCTACACAAAGGCTCCCATACATCGACACACACACTCTCACACACTTTTGGTATAGAAAAAACGACGATGAAAATTTTGTTATATTACATTTTTTCTTCGTTTGCATTAAAGAAATTTTCTTCTTGGTTGAACTTCAAAAAAAATTTTTTTTTCATCTTTCACTTTCATTTGCTTGTGTAATAACTTTCGTTTCGATTTTTTATATTTCAGATTTTTTTGAGAATTACTTTTTGCATGAATTCATTTTTTTTTTTTTTTGTAAATTATTATTTAAACTATAACATATTTAATTAAGTTTTTTCTTTCATTACTTCTTGTATTATTTTTTCTATATATATATATATAGAGATTTCTATATATATGTATATATGTGTATGTATATATATAATTTTTTAAAGTTTTGTGCCCTGTCGAACGTATGCAGAGACACCTACTGCTTTCCGTGGTGGTTCGGACTCGTATGCGCTCAGCGTTTGGCAAAAAAGTTCTCGCCAACCAAAAAAGGCACACAACGGCACAAACAGAGACAGACCCCCACCCCGGTGGGGAATTTTCCTTCCACTTCAACAGTGGGAAATTCGTTTCCGCTCACGACGATTTGTTTGTTGTGCGCTCTCATCACATTGACAGTTTGTTGGGTTATTCCACCACACAACAGGCTGTGAGAGTTTGGTAGGTCTCTTGCGCATTTCCACTCTCTCTCTGTTTGTGTTGCACACTCTCTTCTCCCCCATTGGGTATGTGTGTTTGTGTTTATATCCTTTTTTCTGGAGTGTGTGGTAAATATTATGTTTTCTTCTTCTTCGTGGTATATTCTCTGCTCCTTCTTCTTTTTGTTCTTTTGTCATGTTTGTTTCCAATTTTGGATTTCCTCTTTAAGCTTTTTATTCCATTTTGACTCACACACACACCACCATTTTATGTTATATTTATATGTATGGCTATTTTCGTAATATAAATCAACAATTTATTGATAAGTAATGGAGTGCGTAGGGTTGTGTGTGTGTTCAGGCATGAACAGGGATGCCATATTGAAAGAGGAATTTTGTAAATAATATAACGGTAATAATATTTTGAACAATTTTCAAGTGGCAGGCATGGATTTTTAAGAGAATATTTTTCAAGGATCAAAACAAGCCGTGGATTTTTAAAAGAATATTTTTTTAAGGATCAAATCAAGGCGTGGACTTTTAAAAGAATATTTTTTCAAGGATCAAAACAAGGCGTGGACTTTTAAAAGAATATTTTTTCAAGGATCAAAACAAGGCGTGGATTTTTAAAAGAATATTTTTTCGAGGATTAATACAAGGCGTGGATTTTTAAAAGAATATTTTTTCGAGGATTAATACAAGGCGTGGATTTTTAAAAGAATATTTTTCGAGGATTAATACAAGGCGTGGATTTTTAAAAGAATATTTTTTCGAGGATTAATACAAGGCGTGGATTTTTAAAAGAATATTTTTTCGAGGATTAATACAAGGCGTGGATTTTTAAAAGAATATTTTTTCGAGGATTAATACAAGGCGTGGATTTTTAAAAGAATATTTTTTCGAGGATTAATACAAGGCGTGGATTTTTAAAAGAATATTTTTTCGAGGATTAATACAAGGCGTGGATTTTTAAAAGAATATTTTTTCGAGGATTAATACAAGGCGTGGATTTTTAAAAGAATATTTTTTCGAGGATTAATACAAGGCGTGGATTTTTAAAAGAATATTTTTTCGAGGATTAATACAAGGCGTGGATTTTTAAAAGAATATTTTTTCGAGGATTAATACAAGGCGTGGATTTTTAAAAGAATATTTTTTCGAGGATTAATAC
>NW_026888049.1:0-9322 GCF_032173495.1 Musca vetustissima | reverse complement strand
AAGTTACATTTAGATTGAGACAGTGTTGAAAATTCCAACTTAAAGTACGAAAAGTACTAAATGGTACTAAATATGCTACAATTTGGATTTATGTGAATGGATAGGGATGGGATCCTGAAAATTACTTAAATGTGGACTAAAGGTTATTATTGGAGAACATGACTGGGGTACTTTTGGAAATTCGTACTTATGGGTACGAAAAGCACAAAATTTGGTACAAATTGGACATTGGTGAACGGGTAGAATTCGAATCCCGTAAGTTGCAACTTAGGTCACTGTGGGAGTGTAGATTTGATAAAGTTTGGTATATGGGTACGAAAAGTACAGAATGGTACCAAATCTGGTACAATTTGGTTTTTGATGAATAGAAATAAGGATTGAGGTATATTTGGAAATTCGTACCTATGAGTACGAAAAATACTAAATTTGGACTTTGGTAGAATTAAGATTACTGTTGGAGAGTAAGATTGATGTAGTTTTAGAAATTCTTACTTATAAGTATGATGGTACTATATTTGGAACCATTTGGATTTGGTTGGATCTTGCGATTTGGAATTAAGATTACTGTTGAAGTGTAGTATTTAGCTATAGAGATAACTATGGAAACTCGAATTGATTTGTACGAATAGTAAAAGACTAGCAAAAGCACTAAATTTCGATTTCAGCAACGGAATCACATTATATGCATAGAATCACATTCTATGTCGATTTATGCATGTCCGTCCGTTCGTCTGTCTGTCCATGTTAAATTGAAAACAAAGTACAGGTCGCATTTATGATCCGAATTGGATGAAATTTGGCATACGTCAAATATTTGGCCCAAGGACGAACCCTATTGAAATTGGGAAAAATCTGTTCAAATTTATAGTTAGTTCCCATATATGTTTTAGTCCGATTTTAGGTAAATAGTGCACCAAACTTCGATTTACACGAAGTTAGGCACAAGGGGCTGAATTACGTCTAAAACGATGTGTGTTAAACATCGTGAAAATCGGTTCCGATTTAGATATAGCTCCCATATATAACATCGTCCGATTTAATGTAAATGGTGTACCAAAGTCCCTATATATCTTTCGACTTGCACGAAATTCTGCATGGGGTTCTTCACTACTTTCCTTACTGGATTTATTCTGTTTAATGGAAGTAAGAGAGATTTCGAAAATAGTGCTTATGTATATGAAGAGTACTAAATCGCAAACTATAGTACAACAAATTTACAGTATTTAGATACCATATGAAATATTTTTTGTATTCCCTTTCCGCATACGAAGTAGCGGGCACTTTGCTAGTATATATATAAGATCTATATCTAAATCTGAACCGATTTTTTCCCAATTTCAATAGGGTTCGTCCTTGGGCCGAATAAGTGACCTATGCCAAATTTCATCCAATTGGCATGATAAATGCGACCTGTACTTTGTTTACAATTTAACATGGACAGACAGGCAGACGGACGGACGGACATGCATAAATCGACTTAGAAAGTGATTCAATGCATATTCTCAAAAGGAACCATGGGTCTATCTCGATTATTGTTGCCTGTTACAAACATATGCACAAATTCATAATACCCTGCACCACAGAGTGGTGAAGGGTATAAAAATGTGTGTATCATAGAAGTAGTGATATTTCGACAAAGGGGTAAGGGACGATAACTTTAGGTAAATACCTTGATACTATCAAAACAATATAATGTCGTTTCCGACAGTAGTTACGACTTTCTTACTATTCCACCATACATTTCGCAGACCTGTTTACCCATCAATTTCGTTTCATAAATGTTTGAGTAGGCTATTTGAGTGCTGTGAAAAATAAACTACTGGTACGAGTGACAGTATCAGATTTATGACAGATGTTATTCATGCAGTGTGATACTCTGTGGCAGATAACAGACATCGGAATGAGGAGGCTTGTATTTGAAGAAATTGCTGATTCTAAGTATGTCGACAGTTTAAAATTTGAATTTATTTTCGAATGTCAAACTTTGGTGTGAGCTTATCTCAAGATAAGTTGACACTTTTAAGCCTAGAGCTTTGTCATGTTAAAATTGGAGTAGTTTCACATGGAAACATGTAATGTCAAATGTGTTGTATATTGTACAGGCACAATTATAATAGAGTTTATACTTCAAATTCAATAATTTCAAACGTACGTTCCTGAACATATGAGAAAATCAAATACGAAATGGAAGGTTTATTAAGAAAGGTGTTTAAGTGGGGAATATGAAAATAAAAACCCAAATAAAGTAAAACACAATTATATTAGAATTTGTCCAATAGAATATTGGCGTTTTATTGTCGTAAACAATATTACCTTTTTATTACAATTTGTGTTTGTATGCTCTGTGCTAGTTTAGTGGACGAAATCCTTCAAGCGTAGTTTGACACTTTTCCTAGACTGACTGATGCAAAGGCGGGTGCGTAAACAACAAACGTCAGTGATTTGACTTTGACAGCAATACTTTGCCCCGAATGCGCAAAGTTGCAATTTAAGGTAGTAAGACAAATAAATAGAAATCTGAATAATATTCTTAATTAAACATTGCCAAACAAAACATTAGTAGTTTTCGGTTGACTGCCGATTGGAATCCATTTTCGATATATCTATAGTATTGTTAGGTGCAAGGATCTAATGTGATCCGCTCTATGAGCATCACCGACATCGTTTTAAGGTGCAAGAATTCATGCTGATCCACTCAATGAGCATCACCGTTAATTTTTTAAGGTGCAAGGATTCAGCCGATTCACTCTATGAGCATCACCGTTAACGCTGACAAAGCTATAGATAGTATCGAAAATCGAAGGTAGTAGATATTACAAAGGTTTGGCGACGTAATCGTTAAATGCTTTTATAAATTTAGACTGTTTGCATATGAAATGTCGTAGACAGTTAATCAGACAACGGAAATTGTCATTGAGCAATATTTAGGAAGGCGACAAACTTGTCTTTCAATTGAAGTCCTTAGAAAAATTTAAGTATTTGTTTAACCAGACCTATTCTATTCTAGTTGGAAGAAATTCCTGTGCGTTACACGACAGAATGTTTGGAGGTCTTGTGATAGATACCGTATTCGAAACTGGAGTATTATGATTTGTACTTCTAATTGGCGTAGCCGAGTGTGTAGGAGTGGACGACGTAGATCGTGACTGTGAACCAAAACTAGAGCTTATGTTTAATTCTCCATGTAATAACGTGTGATGTCGTCTGTTACATACACTGCAATTGTGAGTACTTCTACAATTTTTTGCATGATGACCTTGGGAGAGACAATTGACACAGTAATGGTGTCGTTTCACAATTGAAAAACGATCGGAGAGAGCTCGACTACGGAATTCTGAACAATCACGTAGATGGTGAGAATGTGCAATATTACTAATATTATCTAAAATTTCCGTGGTATCTATGCCTTTTATATCACGAAGGCATGTAAGGGTTTGAATTCTTTCCGTAAGAAAGGAATCCAAATCTTTCCACGTTGACAAAGCGGATTTATCTTTAACAGTTTGTTCCCACAATGGAATGTTCCCACATTTTGGAAGCCTTTTAAGGCAAATAAAAATTAAAATAGGGTCCCAGCTTTCAGTTGAAATGTCGTAGATTGACATAGCAGAAATGCATCCATTTATTCCGCGTTGTAATTTTTTCAAATCGGAACTAGTTTCGGCTTCTATGACCAGAAGGTCAAAAAGAGACTTGATTTGGTTATTAACGAGAATACGGACGTTGTCATAAGTTTCTCTCAAGGCTTTTCATGCTAAATTAAAACTTTTATGAGTGAGTGGAAATTTGGAAACAATATCTCGCGCCTCACCGCTAGTTTTAATTACTAAATGACACAATTTTTCTATGTCGCTAAGCCGAGCATTATTAATGTACACTGCGGAAAATGAATCTCTAAATGTAGGCCAAGACTGAAAATCACCATTAAATATGTCTATGTCACATGGGGGAAGATTTATACTATGAAGTAAAGTATTATTTAAGGATGGAGACGAAATTTCGACATAATTTCCTGTTTGGTGCGTAACACCTGAAAAGAGGTTAAGGTTTTCTATTTTTCTATTTATTGATGACAACACGTGAACATCAGCTTTATAAGCGACATCGTACTTGCTGTCAGCTGAAGTAATGTCGTCCGAACATGCGTCATCCATAATTCTCTTGATTCAGATCATTGTATTTCAAGGGAATACACATCTAAATCGTCATCCCTTGAGGAAGAGTAATTTTCATCAAATTTAATCAGAGCATCAGTGGCTCTGATAAAGAAATCTAAAGGAGTAAGCGGCATTTTATGGAATTATATCAAAATCATTCAATAGAAATGTAAATGGACTGATATTTTTATCTATGCACGGAATGCAAGTTTGTTTTATAATTAAATTGTTTTATAATAATTTTATAATTAATTGATCGATTAAAAAACGTAGATTATTTTATTTCAATAGCGGAGACAAATCGATTTCGTAAAAAATCCAAAATTTTTTATATATTTACTATATTCAAAATTGAGCAGTAAACTCTTTTTTACGTGTATCGGAATCGGCACGAACAATATATATTTAAATATAAAAATACGCGAAATTATATTAAAAAGTATAAGAATTTATTTTCGAAATTTTCTCTCAGTGTGTCGTAAAACACACGTATTTTTTCAGTGTATCGGAAATACTTTTATATAATTTTATATTGTTATAATCTATATATATATAAATGGAGTCAAAAATGTATACTAACGCATCAATTGAAACGGCTGGACCGATTTGACTCAACATTTCTTTCAGTTGTCGGTAATTACAGTGGGAAGGTTTTTATGAAAGAAAATTTTGAGAAAAAACCACGAAAATCTTGCAAAAACTATTTTAAAGAATCGGCTGGACCGATTTGACTAAAAGTTTCTGTTAGTAGTCTGTAATGGAAGTGGAAAGGTTTTAATGAAAGAACATTTTGAGAAAAATCCGCGAAAATGTTGCAAAATGTATTTTGAAAGATATTAGCATTTCCACACATTTTATATCGAACCTTTAAGGTTTCATCTTTTCGTAGCTCTTTTTGGACATATTTTGGGCGAAAATGGGCAGCGTATATCTTTAAGTAATTGTCAATTATGGAAAATTCTCAAAATATGTTAATTTTCTACAATTAATTGGAAAATTTATATTTTATTATATTTTATATTAAAAATTTCATATTTATATTTTCATTAAATTTATTATTTGCTTACGTTTTCCATAAAATCAAGATTTATTTATTTATTTCATGGATATAGGTTGTGAATTTTTTCTCAATAAAACACAGTAAGACACGGCATAGTAAAAATTAAGCGGTTCCATTATGTGGAGCCTATATCAAAAACTATACCGGCAATTATGAGGGAAGTTTCTTACCCTATGTGGAATACCGAATTAAAGGCAATTAAGCATCCCTATCCAAGTACTTTAGGATAGGGATGCTTAAAAGCGCACAATAATGGAACAAATAGTTTTAAACTTATAAATACAACACATATACCATGTGCTATCTGGGCCTCTGACCGAAACTTGATCGTGCCCTTATAGGAAACAAGACCAGGATTATATTTGAGATAATTGCCAATACATAGACATATGTTTTAAGTTTTAGTATAAACGAATACGTTTATCAAAGTATTCAATACAGTTCCATTATGTTAGTAATACGATATATGTATACGATTACAATTTCACAATTTTTGTATCGAGCTTTAATGTTTAAATAATTTGTTGTTTTTTAAGAAAATATATGTGTATGTTCTAATACTAATAATGCGATCATTAACATCGAAGAAAGTAATGGTAATGATAGCAATATTAGTATTACCGTCAGATATTTGAAGTTTTGTCTTATTTTCTTTAGAGTCCAAGCTGTTGGATATGAAATCTAATTTTCATATTTGTAAAAAAAGTGTATTATTTTTTCGGCAATGTTTCTTTTTTGGATATGAAATCTAATTTTTATATTTGTCAAAAAAGTGTATTATTTTTTCGGCAATATTTCTTTTTTGACCGACAGCTTGAAGTTTGGATGTGAACCTATGTAAACTTAAACAACTTATTCAAATGTTAAATTAAAATCAAGTTGTTAAAACATATGAGGATATAACAAATCCGATTACAACATTTACGATTTAGAGTTAAGATATAAAACAGGCATTTACAATTAAAAGAAGGTATACGGCGTCAACATTGGCCAAACTTTTCACATATACAAATCTATAACGGCAATCTGAAAACTATTTGTCAATTTGTTTAAAAAAGAAAAAAACTATAACTGTGCGGAAATCACTAAATTTCTATGCCAAATCTAAAATTGTTCGAGTTATATACAGATTTCAATATAAAAATCAAAAGGACAGTTGGACATGAACAAAATGATATTTTAATTAAGAATCCTTCAAGAAGTGACAAATTAGATAATGTAAAAACGATGGAGCAATAACAAAACATGATCTTCTATTGAAAAAACATTTGGTGAAATAAGTTCTACCAAATTTTAAACTGTCATGTGCTTGGGCCTGCAGTGGCAAATTTTTTTTACCAACCTTATATTGATGCAATATTGATAAGGCAAAACAACGTTTGCCGGGTCAGCTAGTTTTCTATATTAAAGGTGATTTTGCCAATGTTACTTGTACTGTACAAATTTTTGGCAATTTTGCCTTGAAGTGTGAAAATAATGGTTTATTGGCATTATTTATACCCTGAATGATTTTAGTTTTTTTTTTTCTAATGAGCCCAAACATGTTCAAATACGTGCAATATATAGCGCATATGTAGTGGTGGTCACATAATTAAAACATAAACTGTGGTGCAAATTTTATTTAAAACAATTTTATTTGAAAACACTTAGATATAGTGTACTATAGAGATTAAGTCTGAAGATAGAAAAATATTGCATGCAATGTTTCCATAAAAACGGTTTTCTGGGAAAATAATAGAGTTTGAGCTGACCACATAATTAAAACATCGTGTGATTATCCATAGCACGGCAATTAATTTGAAAATTTATTGAAAAACAACTTGAATGAATTAAGCACCGATAAAATCATTTACACATACAACCAGCAAGGAATGTAGTAAAGTAGGAGAGGTCGAATATATGATACCCTCACCACTTTAGTTATATTCAACAAGTGCATCCCACAGATGTCGATAAGTGATCTTTATTATCCCATCCTGCAACCTATAATAAATTTTTAATTTGAACAGATACGCAGTAGTTTGTTTACAATGGGATACAATTTTTTAAATCGATTTAAGGGGAACCCCCCATTCTCGGGGTCAAATTTTTTTTTTATTTAATTCGAATCTACACTAATTCAAGAATGTCCCTACAAAATTTCAAGAGAAAATCTCAAGAACTCTTGAAGATATTGCCGATTTATTGCGTCAACATCAAGTGACGGCTGAAGGCTTCTCAAACCTTAAACGCATTTTTCTCTTTTGTGTGTCAAGTTTCGTTGAAATAGGTATAGTCACCATATAACGTTTCGTCCGATTTTAAGCAATGGTGCACCAAAGACCCACTAGTTAGGTAGATTGACATAAAACTTTGCACAACGTACTGATGTTGCTATAACATACGGTTGGTTGAAATCGATTCATGTTTGTCAGATTAACATGAAATTTTCCTCAGCGTACAAAATTGAGCATATTATGACGTAATTACGTTTTGTAGAAATGCCGGCATATTCCATATATATTTCGAAAGACTTAATGTTAATTGGGCTCCAAATAACCAACGGATTCCAATTTATATTTGCTTTAAATCGATTTAAACCAGTAAGGAAAGTAGTAAAGTCGGACGGGGCCGACTATGTGATACTCTTCACCACTATGGGTATATTAAACAGGATTATTAACATGAAATTGGATGAAATAAAATATGTGATATTTATCTAAATGTGAATCGACATAGATCTATCCATAAATATGTCATTCGGTTGTTGCAATGAGGCAAACGAATGTAAATCGACTTCAAACAAATATCAATAGGTCATCAATATGTCTGTACTTCTAAAAAACGCAAATAAGTAATTCTATGCTCAATTTTGTACGTTGTCCACAATTGTATGTCAATCTGACTAACATGAGGAGTCTGATGTCCAATTTACTTAAAATCGGGCGAAAATATATATGGAAGTTATATCGTAATATGAACCGATTTCAACAAAACTTGTCACAGGTTATGTAATACTAATTTCAGTGCGTTTTGTTCCAATCAGCCATATATTGGATCCTTGGTGCGTCAATTATTTAAAATCAATCTATAATATAACGGAGCTATATCTAAATCTCAACCGATATTCAGGAGCTTGGTACACATCAGTCTGGACTAAATTCAATTTACTATGCCAAATTTCGTGCAAACCGAAGGATATATAGGGACTCTGTTGCACCATTTACAGGAAATCGGACGAAACTATATATGGGAGCTATATCTAAATCTGGACCGATTTTCTCGAAACTTAGCACACATCACTCTAGGCTCAATTCAGTGCGTTATGCCAAATTTCGTGCAAATCCAAGGATATATAGGGACTTTGGTGCACCATTTACATGAAATCGGACGAAACTACATATGGGAGCTATATCTAAATCTGGACCGATTTTCTCGAAACTTGGCAGAAATCACTCTGCGCGCAATTCAGTACGTTATGCCAAATTTCGTGCAAATCGAAATATATATGGGGACTTTGGTGCACCATTTACATGAAATCGGACGAAACTGTATATGGGAGCTATGTCTAAATCTGGACCGATTTTCTCGAAACTTAGCAGACATCACTCTAGGCTCAATTCAGTGCGTTATGCCAAATTTCGTGCAAATCCAAGGATATATAGGGACTTTGGTGCACCATTTACATGAAATCGGACGAAACTACATATGGGAGCTATATCTAAATCTGGACCGATTTTCTCGAAACTTGGCAGACATCACTCTGCGCGCAATTCAGTACGTTATGCCAAATTTCGTGCAAATCGAAATATATATGGGGACTTTGGTGCACCATTTACATGAAATCGGACGAAACTGTATATGGGAGCTATGTCTAAATCTGGACCGATTTTCTCGAAACTTAGCAGACATCACTCTAGGCTCAATTCAGTGCGTTATGCCAAATTTCGTGCAAATCCAAGGATATATAGGGACTTTGGTGCACCATTTACATGAAATCGGACGATACTATATATGGGAGCTATATCTAAATCTGAACCGATTTTCTCTAAACTTGGCAAACATCCCTCTAGGCTCAATTCAGTACGTTATGCCAAATTTGGTGCAAATCGAAAAATATATAGGT
>NW_026888048.1:0-9215 GCF_032173495.1 Musca vetustissima | reverse complement strand
GTACATTTCGAGGCCTTTCAATTGATGTGGGTCTCCATACTGCATCCATTTTAGTTTTTGCGCAATATGGCGTTTTCTACCAGAGTCCCCACTGTCACTGAGACTTGCAACCAAAATCGAGAAAATCCGTTAGGCGAAGGTTTGTTTTCCGGCATATGGTGTGTATATTCTGAAAGTACATTTCGAGACCTTTCAATTGATGTGGGTATCAATACTGCATCCATTTTAGTTTTTGCGCAATATGGCGTTTTCTACACAGAGTCCCCACTGTCACTGAGACTTGCAAGGAAAATCGAGAAAATCCGTTAGGCGAAAGTTTGTTTTTCGGCATAGGGTGTATATATTCTGAAAGTACATTTCGAGACCTTTCAATTGATGTGGGTCTCCATACTGCATCCATTTTAGTTTTTGCGCAATATGGCGTTTTCTACACAGAGTCCCCACTGTCACTGAGACTTGCAACCAAAATCGAGAAAATCCGTTAGGCGAAGGTTTGTTTTTCGGCATATGGTGTGTATTTCTGAAAGTACATTTCGAGACCTTTCAATTGATGTGGGTATCAATACTGCATCCATTTTAGTTTTTGCGCAATATGGCGTTTTCTACACAGAGTCCCCACTGTCACTGAGACTTGCAAGGAAAATCGAGGAAGTCCGTTAGGCAAAGTTTGTTTTTCGGCATAGGGTGTATATATTCTGAAAGTACATTTCGAGACCTTTCAATTGATGTGCGTATCAATACTGCATCCATTTTAGTTTTTGCGCAATATGGCGTTTTCTACACAGAGTCCCCACTTTTTTCCACAACATGGCGTTCTCTACACAGACTCCCCATTGTCACTGGAAAATCGAGAAAATCCGTTTAGCAAAGTTTTTTTTTCGGTATAAGGTGTATATATTCTGAAAGTACATTTCGAGACCTTTCAATTGATGTGGGTCTCCATACTGCATCCATTTTAGTTTTTGCGCAATATGGCGTTTTCTACACAGAGTCCCCACTGTCACTGAGACTTGCAACCAAAATCGAGAAAATCCGTTAGGCGAAGGTTTGTTTTTCGGTATAAGGTGTGTATATTCTGAAAGTACATTTCGAGGCCTTTCAATTGATGTGGGTATCAATACTGCATCCATTTTAGTTTTTGCGCAATATGGCGTTTTCTACACAGAGTCCACACTGTCACTGAGACTTGCAACCAAAATCGAGAAAATCCGTTAGGCGAAGGTTTGTTTTTCGGCATATGGTGTGTATATTCTGAAAGTACATTTCGAGACCTTTCAATTGATGTGGGTATCAATACTGCATCCATTTTAGTTTTTGCGCAATATGGCGTTTTCTACACAGAGTCCCCACTGTCACTGAGACTTGCAACCAAAATCGAGAAAATCCGTTAGGCGAAAGTTTGTTTTTCGGTATAAGGTGTATATATTCTAAAAGTACGTTTCGAGACATTTCAATTGATGTGGGTATCCATACTGCATCCATTTTAGTTTTTGCGCAATATGGCGTTTTCTACACAGAGTCCCCACTTTTTTCCACAACATGGTCACTGGAAAATCGAGAAAATCCGTTTAGCAAAGTTTTTTCTTCGGCATAAGGTGTATATATTCTGAAAGTACTTTACGAGACCTTTCAATTGATGTGGGTCTCCATACTGCATCCATTTTAGTTTTTGCGCAATATGGCGTTTTCTACACAGAGTCCCCACTGTCACTGAGACTTGCAAGGAAAATCGAGAAAATCCGTTAGGCGAAGGTTTGTTTTCCGGCATTGGGTGTGTATATTCTGAAAGTACATTTCGAGACCTTTCAATTGATGTGGGTATCAATACTGCATCCATTTTAGTTTTTGCGCAATATGGCGTTTTCTACACAGAGTCCCCACTGTCACTGAGACTTGCAACCAAAATCGAGAAAATCCGTTCCGGCATATGGTGTGTATATTCTGAAAGTACATTTCGAGACCTTTCAATTGATGTGGGTCTCCATACTGCATCCGTTTAGGAATATGGCGTTTTCTACACAGAGTCCCCACTGTCACTGAGACTTTCAAAGAAAAACGAGAAAATCCGTTAGGCGAAAGTTTGTTTTTCGGCATAAGGTGTATATATTCTGAAAGTACATTTCGAGACCTTTCAATTGATGTGGGTATCAATACTGCATCCATTTTAGTTTTTGCGCAATATGGCGTTTTCTACCCAGAGTCCCCACTGTCACTGAGACTTGCAACCAAAATCGAGAAAATCCGTTAGGTGTGTATATTCTGAAAGTACATTTCGAGACCTTTCAATTGATGTGGGTCTCCATACTGCATCCATTTTAGTTTTTGCGCAATATGGCGTTTTCTACACAGAGTCCCCACTGTCACTGAGACTTGCAACCAAAATCGAGAAAATCCGTTAGGCGAAGGTTTGTTTTCCGGCATATGGTGTGTATATTCTGAAAGTACATTTCGAGACCTTTCAATTGATGTGGGTCTCCATACTGCATCCATTTTAGTTTTTGCGCTTTATGGCGTTTTCTAGACTTGCAAGGAAAATCGAGAAAGTCCGTTAGGCGAAAGTTTGTTTTTCGGTATAAGGTGTATATATTCTGAAAGTACATTCCGAGACCTTTCAACTGATGTGGGTCTCCATACTGCATCCATTTTAGTTTTTGCGCAATATGGCGTTTTCTACACAGAGTCCCCACTTTTTTCCACAACATGGCGTTTTCTACACAGACTCCCCATTGTCACTGGAAAATCGAGAAAATCCGTTTAGCAAAGTTTTTTATTCGGTATAAGGTGTATATATTCTGAAAGTACGTTTCGAGACCTTTCAATTGATGTGGGTCTCCATACTGCATCCATTTTAGTTTTTGCGCAATATGGCGTTTTCTACCCAGAGTCCCCACTGTCACTGAGACTTGCAATGAAAATCGAGAAAATCCGTTAGGCGAAGGTTTGTTTTTCGGAATATGGTGTGTATATTCTGACAGTACATTTTGAGACCTTTCAATTGATGTGGGTCTCCATACTGCATCCATTTTAGTTTTTGCGCAATATGGCGTTTTCTACACAGAGTCCCCACTTTTTTCCACAACATGGCGTTTTCTACACAGACTCCCCATTGTCACTGGAAAATCGAGAAAATCCGTTTAGCAAAGTTTTTTCTTCGGTATAAGGTGTATATATTCTGAAAGTACGTTTCGAGACCTTTCAATTGATGTGGGTCTCCATACTGCATCCATTTTAGTTTTTGCGCAATATGGCGTTTTCTACCCAGAGTCCCCACTGTCACTGAGACTTGCAACCAAAATCGAGAAAATCCGTTAGGCGGAGTCCCCACTGTCACTGAGACTTGCAAGGAAAATCGACAAAATCCGTTAGGCGAAAGTTTGTTTTTCGGCATAGGGTGTATATATTCTGAAAGTACATTTCGAGACCTTTCAATTGATGTGGGTATCAATACTGCATCCATTTTAGTTTTTGCGCAATATGGCGTTTTCTACACAGAGTCCCCACTGTCACTGAGACTTGCAATGAAAATCGAGAAAATCCGTTAGGCGAAGGTTGGTTTTCGGTATAAGGTGTATATATTCTGAAAGTACATTCCGAGACCTTTCAATTGATGTGGGTCTCAATACTGCATCCATTTTAGTTTTTGCGCAATATGGCGTTTTCTACCCAGAGTCCCCACTGTCACTGAGACTTGCAAGGAAAATCGAGAAAGTCCGTTAGGCGAAAGTTTGTTTTTCGGCATAGGGTGTATATATTCTGAAAGTACATTTCGAGACCTTTCAATTGATGTGGGTATCAATACTGCATCCATTTTAGTTTTTGCGCAATATGGCGTTTTCTACACAGAGTCCCCACTTTTTTCCACAACATGGCGTTTTCTACACAGACTCCCCATTGTCACTGGAAAATCGAGAAAATCCGTTTAGCAAAGTTTTTTCTTCGGTATAAGGTGTATATATTCTGAAAGTACATTTCGAGACCTTTCAATTGATGTGGGTATCCATACTGCATCCATTTTAGTTTTTGCGCAATATGGCGTTTTCTACCCAGAGTCCCCACTGTCACTGAGACTTGCAACCAAAATCGAGAAAATCCGTTAGGCGAAGGTTTGTTTTCCGGCATATGGTGTATATATTCTGAAAGTACATTTCGAGACCTTTCAATTGATGTGGGTATCAATACTGCATCCATTTTAGTTTTTGCGCAATATGGCGTTTTCTACACAGAGTCCCCACTGTCACTGAGACTTGCAAGGAAAATCGAGAAAATCCGTTAGGCGAAAGTTTGTTTTTCGGCATATGGTGTATATATTCTGAAAGTACATTTCGAGACCTTTCAATTGATGTGGGTCTCAATACTGCATCCATTTTAGTTTTTGCGCAATATGGCGTTTTCTACACCCCAGAGTCCCCACTGTCACAACATGGCGTTTTCAACAGACTCCCCATTGTCACTGGAAAATCGAGAAAATCCGTTTAGCAAAGTTTTTTTTCGGTATAAGGTGTATATATTCTGAAAGTACATTTCGAGACCTTTCAATTGATGTGGGTCTCCATACTGCATCCATTTTAGTTTTTGCGCAATATGGCGTTTTCTACACAGAGTCCCCACTGTCACTGAGACTTGCAACACAAAATCGAGAAAAAAATCCGTTAGGCGAAGGTTTGTTTTTCGGCATATGGTGTATATATTCTGAAAGTACATTTCGAGACCTTTCAATTGATGTGGGTCTCATACTGCATCCATTTTAGTTTTTGCGCAATATGGCGTTTTCTACACAGAGTCCCCACTGTCACTGAGACTATCGATAAAGTCCGTTAGGCGAAAGTTTTTTCTTCTGTATAAGGTGTATATATTCTGAAAGTACATTCCGAGACCTTTCAACTGATGTGGGTCTCCATACTGCATCCATTTTAGTTTTTGCGCAATATGGCGTTTTCTACACAGAGTCCCCACTTTTTTCCACAACATGGCGTTTTCTACACAGACTCCCCATTGTCACTGGAAAATCGAGAAAATCCGTTTAGCAAAGTTTTTTATTCGGTATAAGGTGTATATATTCTGAAAGTACGTTTCGAGACCTTTCAATTGATGTGGGTCTCCATACTGCATCCATTTTAGTTTTTCGCAATATGGCGTTTTCTACCCAGAGTCCCCACTGTCACTGAGACTTGCAATGAAAATCGAGAAAATCCGTTAGGCGAAGGTTTGTTTTTCGGAATATGGTGTGTATATTCTGAAAGTACATTTTGAGACCTTTCAATTGATGTGGGTCTCCATACTGCATCCATTTTAGTTTTTGCGCAATATGGCGTTTTCTACACAGAGTCCCCACTTTTTTCCACAACATGGCGTTTTCTACACAGACTCCCCATTGTCACTGGAAAATCGAGAAAATCCGTTTAGCAAAGTTTGTTTTTCGGTATAAGGTGTATATATTCTGGTTTTAGGATGTGGGTCTCCATACTGCATCCATTTTAGTTTTTGCGCAATATGGCGTTTTCTACCCAGAGTCCCCACTGTCACTGAGACTTGCAACCAAAATCGAGAAAATCCGTTAGGCGAAGGTTTGTTTTTCGGCATATGGTGTGTATATTCTGAAAGTACATTTCGAGACCTTTCAATTGATGTGGGTATCAATACTGCATCCATTTTAGTTTTTGCGCAATATGGCGTTTTCTACACAGAGTCCCCACTGTCACTGAGACTTGCAAGGAAAATCGAGAAAATCCGTTAGGCAAAGTTTGTTTTTCGGCATAGGGTGTATATATTCTGAAAGTACATTTCGAGACCTTTCAATTGATGTGCGTATCAATACTGCATCCATTTTAGTTTTTGCGCAATATGGCGTTTTCTACACAGAGTCCCCACTTTTTTCCACAACATGGCTTTACCCATTGTCACTGGAAAATCGAGAAAATCCGTTTAGCAAAGTTTTTTTTCGGTATAAGGTGTATATATTCTGAAAGTACATTTCGAGACCTTTCAATTGATGTGGGTCTCCATACTGCATCCATTTTAGTTTTTGCGCAATATGGCGTTTTCTACCCAGAGTCCCCACTGTCACTGAGACTTGCAACCAAAATCGAGAAAATCCGTTAGGCGAAGGCAATATGGCGTTTTCTACACAGAGTCCCCACTGTCACTGAGACTTGCAAGGAAAATCGAGAAAGTCCGTTAGGCGAAAGTTTGTTTTTCGGTATAAGGTGTATATATATTCTGAAAGTACATTCCGAGACCTTTCAACTGATGTGGGTCTCCATACTGCATCCATTTTAGTTTTTGCGCAATATGGCGTTTTCTACACAGAGTCCCCACTTTTTTCCACAACATGGCGTTTTCTACACAGACTCCCCATTGTCACTGGAAAATCGAGAAAATCCGTTTAGCAAAGTTTTTTATTCGGTATAAGGTGTATATATTCTGAAAGTACGTTTCGAGACCTTTCAATTGATGTGGGTCTCCATACTGCATCCATTTTAGTTTTTGCGCAATATGGCGTTTTCTACCCAGAGTCCCCACTGTCACTGAGACTTGCAATGAAAATCGAGAAAATCCGTTAGGCGAAGGTTTGTTTTTCGGAATATGGTGTGTATATTCTGACAGTACATTTTGAGACCTTTCAATTGATGTGGGTCTCCATACTGCATCCATTTTAGTTTTTGCGCAATATGGCGTTTTCTACACAGAGTCCCCACTTTTTTCCACAACATGGCGTTTTCTACACAGACTCCCCATTGTCACTGGAAAATCGAGAAAATCCGTTTAGCAAAGTTTTTTCTTCGGTATAAGGTGTATATATTCTGAAAGTACATTTCGAGACCTTTCAATTGATGTGGGTCTCCATACTGCATCCATTTTAGTTTTTGCGCAATATGGCGTTTTCTACCCAGAGTCCCCACTGTCACTGAGACTTGCAACCAAAATCGAGAAAATCCGTTAGGCGAAGGTTTGTTTTCCGGCATATGGTGTATATATTCTGAAAGTACATTTCGAGACCTTTCAATTGATGTGGGTCAATACTGCATCCATTTTAGTTTTTGCGCAATATGGCGTTTTCTACACAGAGTCCCCACTGTCACTGAGACTTGCAAGGAAAATCGAGAAAGTTCGTTAGGCGAAAGTTTGTTTTTCGGTATAAGGTGTGTATATATTCTGAAAGTACATTTCGAGACCTTTCAATTGATGTGGGTCTCCATACTGCATCCATTTTAGTTTTTGCGCAATATGGCGTTTTCTACACAGAGTCCCCACTGTCACTGAGACTTGCAACTGGAAAATCGAGAAAATCCGTTAGGCGAAAGTTTGTTTTTCGGCATATGGTGTATATATTCTGAAAGTACATTTCGAGACCTTTCAATTGATGTGGGTATCAATACTGCATCCATTTTAGTTTTTGCGCAATATGGCGTTTTCTACACAGAGTCCCCACTGTCACTGAGACTTGCAAGGAAAATCGAAAAAAATCCGTTAGGCGAAAGTTTGTTTTTCGGCATAGGGTGTATATATCTGAAAGTACATTTCGAGACCTTTCAATTGATGTGGGTATCAATACTGCATCCATTTTAGTTTTTGCGCAATATGGCGTTTTCTACACAGAGTCCCCACTTTTTTCCACAACATGGCGTTTTCTACACAGACTCCCCATTGTCACTGGAAAATCGAGAAAATCCGTTTAGCAAAGTTTTTTTTTCGGTATAAGGTGTATATATTCTGAAAGTACATTTCGAGACCTTTCAATTGATGTGGGTCTCCATACTGCATCCATTTTAGTTTTTGCGCAATATGGCGTTTTCTACCCAGAGTCCCCACTGTCACTGAGACTTGCAACCAAAATCGAGAAAATCCGTTAGGCGAAGGTTTGTTTTCCGGCATATGGTGTGTATATTCTGAAAGTACATTTCGAGACCTTTCAATTGATGTGGGTCTCCATACTGCATCCATTTTAGTTTTTGCGCTATATGGCGTTTTCTACACAGAATCGCCACTGTCACTGAGACTTGCAAGGAAAATCGAGAAAGTCCGTTAGGCGAAAGTTTGTTTTTCGGTATAAGGTGTATATATTCTGAAAGTACATTCCGAGACCTTTCAACTGATGTGGGTCTCCATACTGCATCCATTTTAGTTTTTGCGCAATATGGCGTTTTCTACACAGAGTCCCCACTTTTTTCCACAACATGGCGTTTTCTACACAGACTCCCCATTGTCACTGGAAAATCGAGAAAATCCGTTTAGCAAAGTTTTTTATTCGGTATAAGGTGTATATATTCTGAAAGTACGTTTCGAGACCTTTCAATTGATGTGGGTCTCCATACTGCATCCATTTTAGTTTTTGCGCAATATGGCGTTTTCTACCCAGAGTCCCCACTGTCACTGAGACTTGCAATGAAAATCGAGAAAATCCGTTAGGCGAAGGTTTGTTTTTCGGAATATGGTGTGTATATTCTGACAGTACATTGCGCAATATGGCGTTTTCTACACAGAGTCCCCACTTTTTTCCACAACATGGCGTTTTCTACACAGACTCCCCATTGTCACTGGAAAATCGAGAAAATCCGTTTAGCAAAGTTTTTTCTTCGGTATAAGGTGTATATATTCTGAAAGTACATTTCGAGACCTTTCAATTGATGTGGGTCTCCATACTGCATCCATTTTAGTTTTTGCGCAATATGGCGTTTTCTACCCAGAGTCCCCACTGTCACTGAGACTTGCAATGAAAATCGAGAAAATCCGTTAGGCGAAGGTTTGTTTTTCGGCATAAGGTGTATATGTTCTGAAAGTACATTTCGAGACCTTTCAATTGATGTGGGTCTCCATACTGCATCCATTTTAGTTTTTGCGCAATATGGCGTTTTCTACACAGAGTCCCCACTGTCACTGAGACTTGCAACCAAAATCGAGAAAATCCGTTAGGCGAAGGTTTGTTTTTCGGAATATGGCGTGTATATTCTGACAGTACATTTTGAGAGAGACTTGCAAGGCAAAGTTTGTTTTTCGGCAAGGTGTAAGGTGTATATATTCTGAAAGTACATTTCGAGACCTTTCAATTGATGTGCGTATCAATACTGCATCCATTTTAGTTTTTGCGCAATATGGCGTTTTCTACACAGAGTCCCCACTTTTTTCCACAACATGGCGTTTTCTACACAGACTCCCCATTGTCACTGGAAATCGAGAAAATCCGTTTAGTAAAGTTTTTTCTTCGGTATAAGGTGTGT
>NW_026888047.1:0-93423 GCF_032173495.1 Musca vetustissima | reverse complement strand
CGGATTTTTCTTATCTTAGTCTTGAAATGTTCGTGGAGCTTCAGGGAAGGTTTAAAAGGTGAGAAAAGATCGAATAAATGCCGAAAATCTCTAAAAAGTTGACTTTTATATTTCCCATACAAATGTTTTCTAAATAAAATGTAGATTCATACATTCAATTTGCTTTTTTTGTCAGAATTTTTTTTTAAGTTTGATAAATTTTATCACAAATTAAGTTTCTGAAAGGATTAAGTTTCGATTACCGATACGTGCGCGAGAACTTTCTTTACTTTTGTGATCCTTTGAGATAGTGACCCTGTGATAGTTACACTATTATTCGGCATCTTAACGTCATTAATTAATAGCGTTACGATGCCGAGGAAAAGACGACCTGACTTAGGTCGTCCATAGAATGCAAGTACATTTTGAGACTAATGCAAGGATGAAAATCAGAAGAGATTCTGAACCGAGTTCGTGTCCATTCAGGGTATTCTGATTCTAAGATCCATGCCCTTAATTAATTTGTTTGAAAATAATAATAATAATAGGAACATGTTGTTCCTTAAAGTTCCCGAAATTTTGCTATGCCACGGAAAATATCAAATCAGGCGGTTATATGCCTAATCGTTGTTCAATATCTTTGAACTTATAAACACCTCGCATATATCCGACACCAAAAATGTTTATCACAGTGCAATATACGAGATATCTTCTTTGCAAAAATCTATCATTAAGCTCAGCTGGAAAGAGAACAACAAACAAAAAACCAGCAATTTTATAAAAATTAGCGATGACGTAGCGACTTGAAGGTTACACGAAAACCTCCATCCGATGTTACCCATTCGTATTGAAATGCTAACTATCGATAACACTCAAGTTGGAAAACGGGAGTAAGAAATTCAACATACCGAAAATTGAACTGGAAATAATTATGGCGTTTTTTAACGTTAAGCTGTAGTGCAAAATTACTGGAATGATGTTTTTTATTCACAGGAATTCGTTTTGCCTAATTATAGCCAACTCTATATAGGAAATTCGGTCAATGTCTTTATAATACTTTATAATAAATGGGGTATTATGCTATATAGATGCTATATCAAAACTCGGACCTAAGTACATACTTTGTCGCAAAAATGTGTCTCCCCCAATATCCCGGAATGAACTATTTTAACTACAACAATGGGAATGGAGATTTATTGATTATTGGTAGGAAGATTTTACACAACATGAGAAATTATGGGGGATACCATTATATCGGTGCAACCCACAAACTTTGACCAATATTGATAATACTTTGTAAGGAGATTTTGGACTCACCAAATAAAACAACTAATCATAGCTGATTAGGTTGAAAAACGTGCCCAAATCCTCTAAGCATTCTATAATGCAGGCTTTTCGGAAGCTTGGGTACATTTTTTAGGAACATTTTCTACTCAATGATCATCCAAAATACGGTTACCTGGATACTTGGGCCAATATTGATAATTTTATGTAGTGAGATTTTCCGTTCAATAAGTATCCCCTATATTAAAGTAAAAGCAATTCTGTTGAAAACCGTGCCTAAGATCTTCAAAATGCCGAATGTTTAGGGCTACCATTATATGGGCGGTACACAGAAACATGGGCCAATATTGATAATATTTGGTACGGACACTTTCTGTGCAAATTCAATGAATGTGCAAATTTCAGACCACTATCTTAAAGATAATTTAATATTGGACTATCGTTATGTGAATTATACATCCGACAATATTGAATGTTGAAATGTTCGTGGAGCTCCAGGGAAGGTTTAAAAGGTGAGAAAAAGTAAAAAACTGCGAAAAATTTGCAAAAAATATTTTGCAACATATTGGCATTTTCACGAATTTAGTATCGAGCTATTTGAATTGCACCACGTCGTAGTTGTTATTTTGAGATATTTTTGGCGAAAATCGGTATCATTCCTTTAAGCCTACATTTGTCAATTATTGAAAATTTTCTAAATATTTTTTTTTAATTGGATTGACATTGTATTAAAACATTTTTAGGAGAATACTACAAATAATTGAGAAGTATATCATATCACACTCAGGTTGGAAAACGAGAACAAGAACTTCAACATACCGAAAATTGAGCGGGAAATAATTATGACTTATTTCTAAAACGTTAATCTATAGTCCATAATTTCTGGGATGCTGTTTTTTATTCACAGGAATCCGTTATCTCTAATTATAGCCGATTCTATGAGAAAATTCAGTCAATGTCTTTATAGAACCGATACTGGGGCGGGACCTGTATTTATATGCTATATCAAAACTTGATCCTAAATATATAATTTTTCACCCCCAATATCCCGAAATGACATATTTTATTATATTTAGACATACAACGGGAATGGGGATTAATTAATTGTTGGTATGAAGATTTGACACCACATGAGAAAATGAGGGGGATACCATTATATGGGTGCTACCCGGAAACTTGGATCAATATTGATATTTTAAGTAAGTAGATTTTGTACTCACTGATCATCTAAAATTACAGCCAATTTTGATCTAACACGTGTCTAAACCCCCCAAAATACAGAAAAATGAACTGATATTGACAATTTTAGTAGGATTCACGCTACCAAATAAAACAACCAATTACAGATGATTAGGTTCAAAAACGTGTCCAAATCCCCAAAGGATCGTATAATGTGGAGTGCCATTATATGGAGGCATTTTGGAAGCTTTGTTAGGAACATTTTCTACTCGATGATCATCCAAAATATAAAATTACAGCCAAATACTGATATAATATTGATAATTTTAAGTAGAGAGATTTTCTTCTCAAGAACTATCCCTTATATTAAATTAAAAGCAATGCTGTTGAAAACCGTGCCCAAGATCTTCAAAACACCGAATGTTTAGGGCTACCCCGAAACATATGCCAATATTGATAATATTTGGTACGGACACTTTCTGCTCAATTACAACCAATTCTTTTGATAAAATCGTTACAATTTCTCATATTGAAGGTACCGTTATATAGTATAGTATATATGTATATAAAAATGAATTGCTGTTCGTTAGTCTCGCTAAAACTCGAGAACGGCTGAACGGATTTTTCTTATTTTAGTCTTGAAATGTTCGTGGAGCTCCAGGGAAGGTTTAAAAGGTGAGAAAACATCGAAAACCGCGAAAAATTTGCAAACAAATATTATGTAGCAAATTTGCATTTCCACGAATTTAGTACCGAGCTATTTTGATTGCACCATGTCGTAGTTTTAATTTGAGATATTTTAATCCCAAATTTGTCAATTATTGAAAATTTCCATTTTATTTTATTTTTTTTCAATTAGATTGACATTGTATTGAAAGTATTTTATGTGAGAATACAAAAAAATAATTGAGATGAGTTGAGTATATCATTGATTGCACACGCGATCATTGTATTTACATATTTCACATAGAATGCACATAATTTTGGAACAAATGCAAGGATGGAAAATTAGATGACATTCTGAATCGAGTTTGTGTCCATTCATAGAATTTTGATTCTAAGATCCATGCTGTAGATTATTTTGTTTAAAAAAAAAATACCTCAACATGTCAATTACCGATATATAAAATTAGGACATCTAATAACAAACAAAAACGGCGTTAAGTTCGACTGGACCGAACTTTTATACCAGTAGTTGTTTGGGGATTGTGGAGGCTATCCTAAAAAAGAAGATCCATACTTTTGGTAAGAAGATTTTTTACCCAATGGAAACTCAATGTATATGATTACAGCTAATTGGTTAAAAACGTGCATTAACTCCAAAACACTAATGGTGGTACCGTTATATGGGGGATATCTTAAAAAGTGTGCCTATATTCATAGTTTTTGGTAGAAAGATTTGCTACCATATGAGAATTCAAAATCTAAATTTTAGCCGAATTAGCCAAACAACATAAAATAAGGAATAATGGGGAGTATCGTTATATGGGAGCTATCAGAAAAAGTGGGTCAAAGGTACCAAATCACAGACAAATTGCGAAATATTGGGGGTACCGTTAGATGTGTGGGTACCTCGAAACTTGAGTCAATATTAATTATTTTTAGTAAGTAGGTTCGCTATACATTAAAAACGCAAAATACGAAATTGCAGAATATGAGGTTGAAAACCGTGTCCATCATCTCCCTATATACCCCATTTTCATTACCAAACATCCAATCAAATCTCTATCTTAAATATTGCAATCACTATCGTGATTTCGAACAAATTTAATATACACTTTACCATATGGTGAAAGATATAATAAGCTTACTTAGCATTGGGCTACCGTTATGTGGAAGTCGTATAAACATATTGGGAAAGAATCTATTTAAACCGAATGCTAAACGATAATTCCGGCTCTTGATGTCTAAATGATATGACTTTATTTAAATTTATTTTACATGAATTCAATTATTATAAAAACTATATCCAAGAAAATTTTAGAAGGGAAAACAACGTTTGCCTTTTTGACAATTGCACCGCTTATAACTCAAGAACAAAAATCGTAAAATATTCTGGCAAATTTGTCAATTATAAATTAATTTATTTTCTATAGCAACAAGACTCGGTCATAAACATCAAATAGTATATACTCAAAACTGTAATGCTGCTTTATGGTATTACAAACGATGTGTTTTGGACTCAACCCAAACTTGATATGAAACTTGATATTTTATACTGCAGAGAATTATATTGAAATGTGTGCTATAGCTTCCGATGTAACGATCAAGATCGATATGTGAGAAAAAATATAAAAAGTTTATGTAAACCAATCATGTTCCTGTATATTTCTTACCCAAAAATATGTTGATGCAAGTATGAATAGAAATTTAAGACAACGTTTGCCGGGCCCGCTAGTTCTACAATAAATTTCGATACGATTATACCTAATGTATGACACCATCCGTGCGGAATTGTTCACAAAAATGTATCGATTTTTTTTGAGAGTAACTGGTAATTGATCGGTCAACGGTAGAAACGTATAGAAAACACGTGGAGCTTTTCAGTAACACATTTAATACTTGAAGTGATTTTTTTACACTTAAATTTTCATAGAGTGAGTCCGGTGTATTCATGTTTTTCTATATAAAATAATATTATTATTAAAATAGAAAATGCACATGATGATTTTTCTTGTATTTTGAAAATAAATCAAATTTTTTGATATTTCGTATGTTTTTTTTTACATTTTCGACAGGTCAAACTGACACTAGTGTTACATACAATAACCATTTTCTATGTGGTTGTTATTGCATTGTATTTGTTGTAGTTTTGCAGTTACCTTATATAATTGTGCCATGTGTCGGACAGTAAGGACAGCTGAGTATAAAGTTTGCTGTCAAATCATATTTTGAAAATAATTATATTACTCGTCAAAACGAAAATATTAATATTTTAAAGAATATTTTCAAGTAAATTATCTTAAAAAATTATAAATTGTGCCGTGTTTTTATTTAAAATATAAAAAACGAAACAATTAGTTTTCGGCTTGGGAAAAAATGACGTTAAACTTAATAGAAGCAGCTGTTTTCTCTATGAATTCGCTTACTAGACCTTATATATGGTTTGGCTGAAATTTTTCAATATTAATGCGTTTTTTGGATTTTTTTGTTTTGTGAAAATTTGTGTTTTTATAAATGTAAACATTTTTGATCAACTGAGAAAATTGTTTCATCCATTTTCGCCGTTTCAATACAAGTAAATAAGATCCTTCCGTATTAAGGTAATACGGACGTTCAACAAACCCTACAAAGATGAGAAGGTGGGTGCATTGAATTATGTTCGAGCCGAAAATATTTTTTTATTTTCCAATTCTCAATTTCATAATTTTAGCATTAGCAAAATGGCTCAAATACGATACGTAAATCCAACGATTCAATCAATTACCATTCTAGCATCAGCAAATGAATTGGAAGCTAATACTTTCACTACATATATTTAACTGGAATTCTAAGCTCACTTGAAATCAAGATATTTTATTCTGAAACACATTATTTCTGAAACACATTCCAAATACGAATTTGCCTTATGCGAAAACTTTTCTCCAGAAGTGTTTAAGTTTTTGTCTCTTCATGGGGCATTAGGTGTGTGGAACAGAGCTATGGCACAATTCCTTTATGTCCCAAGTGAACTGGCGTACAAAACATAGAATGTCAATAGTCGTGTGTACACAAAAGGGAAATTGTTCTGTGGACGGATGCTAAGAAGCAGGCTTACTGTTTGCTGGTGAAAAGGCAACAACAACAACAAAATTATAATCTGTTTTAATTGGTTGTTATTTTTAACAGATGATGAGAAGAGCAGCCAGGAGGACATCGTTTGGTTGAAAACTGGGTTGGTGTTTGTATTGCACAGCAGTGATTTGGTGTTAGTGGAAGCTGTAAGTGGTAATTCGAACATGGATTATTCTAAGAGGAATTGAGAGTAAGTGAATCCAATTGTTTCATTTGGCCACACACGGACAATTTGCATAACGTTTGTTGGACTCTTTAGAAAATGGGGTGGCATTTACTATGGTGTTCTGTAACAAATCGTGTTTCTTCCTGAAAACCACAGTGTCTGATTAATTTGTTGCCATCAACAGCAAAGACAACTTTCACAAAACAACCCGTTGTTGTTTCAGAATACTTTGACTGAGCGTTTACGAAAATTAATAAAATGGGATTAAGTCTGCTCGAACACAGATTAAAGACCATTGGAGGTATAGGGCGAAGATGGTCACCATTCATTCTCTGCTCATTTATATTCTAAGCTCATTAATTTGCCCAGCAACGAATAGTAGGGTTAAGAAAACCAATTTTGGGCTAAACCCCAACAAATTTATGCTAAAAGGTTATAACCAAAATGTTACTGCGATTAGTCCTTCACAATCCCTTCAGGAGGGCAAATACTGGAATGCAAATGCCAGAAATTTGTAATATGCCATGGCAGGCGATAACAAATTATTAATAACTAAATTCCATTCGCTTTGGTGTCATTTACCAAAAGTTTTTGACACCACAAAAATTCCTCAACATTACCACAAATAGCAATATATTTGGATCCTTTCATAATTTACATACAAATAATTTCTCTTCAAATGTGTGTTTGGGTGCGAAATATTGTTTCGTTTAAAATGCTCAAGGAATGTTTAATTACTGGAAATTTAAATCTATTGTAGGCAAAGAATTTAAATTCTCAGAAAATTTAAGCACAAGTTCGAAGAATTATTTGCATATACTAAGTACAGTACAGTACATTTTTATAAACTTCTTTTTTTATGAAAACAAAGTTATACAATTAGCTATTATATTTCTTATTATTTACTTATATATTTTTTTGTGAATAAAAACAAAAATGATTCAGAACTAAAAACAAAAATTTTAATACTCAGAAATCATTTTAAGTCGCCCATTTATGAGGACAAAACTAAAGCGCCCCCCTTATTTAATGTACAGAAAAAAAACTATTAAAATCAATATTTCGTTAAATATCCTTTATTCTGGAGGACACTCGCATATTTTTATGCATAGAGGATATTACATTTTTATATATTTCATGCGATATTGTTTCCCAGACTATTTTGTCTGGCTTCAAATAAACTTTCTTTGGGTTGATAATTTTCTCGGTTGATTTTTGTATGTTGATCTTTATATGTGTTTTTTTGGAAAAAATATTAACCCTTTCAGTGTCAAATAAAATTTTTATCGGAATAAAAATCTAAAATTTTGTACCTAAAATCATATAAAGGCATAGAGTTTAGAAAAAAAGGCCATTTTCATTTTATCCCTAGGGCACTTTCGTCTGTTTTTCAGCAAAAACAAAAACATCCATGTTAACGTTACATAGGATAACCGATAAATCACAAAGAAAGAGAGAATTTTGTAAATGTCGAATATATTCGACAAAAACATTGAAAGGGTTAAGAATAAAAAAATTGTCCGATTTCTGTCAGAAAATCTAAATTTCTTTCGTATTCCGACTAATTTGTCTCAGAAAATCTGAATTTCCATCAGGATTTCACAATAATTTTTACCTGAGTTCGGTTGGAAACTCTAAAAATTTTTTCCCAATTCCTTACGAAAAACTTTCCAATTTCGGTGACTACGGTCATACAACTATTGTTTCGAAATCGGCAATTTTTTAGAGATTCGGACCGAAATAGGGAAAAATGTTTGCTGGGTAATGAATACCAATGAGTGAGTGCACAAGAAACATAAATTGCTTAAAGTATGAAAGCCTCGAATTCGTTGTACTCGTTTGATTCATCCAATCCACGATTTAAGCGGACCATATCACAGTGGGAACCGATCTAGCGCGCGGAAAATCAAAAAAAGAAGTTGAAGGAAACTTTATAACATTAGTACAGTTTTAAAGTAGAGTGTTGATAGTACTTAAGTCCGTATAAAATAATCCGAATTAATATGCTAGAACGGAATAACGGTACATTTAAAATAGAAAATTTTTCCAATGTCAAAAATGGCATTTTTTAGCTATAAAATTGCGATGGTCGTGTTCATTCTGTGAATATATTATTATAAAATTTTGTCCATTTTTTAATATATAGTATTGGTATTTAATTAAATGGTATAGTTATATAACCCATAAGTTATTTTAATTTAGGTGATTCGGGCTAAATATATGTAAGGTCCGTTTTTTTTTAATTCCTTCAATTAAAATAGGGGTTTAGTATGGAATGCAGTCGAGTTCAGCTTTGATTTTTGTTTTATTTTTCTTGTGAGTCTGTCTAGAACATCATACTAAAATTTTCCTGCGACTTCCTGCGACTCTCGGATTTATGGCAATGTTTTGAAAAAATGCCAATTTTGTGTAGGAAGCTTTTTTAAGGTTTTGTTGAAATAAAATTAAAAATTTGTGATTTTTTTGATATAATTCATCAAATATGACTTGGAATAGATCACAGCATAGCAGATAAGAAAAAACAAGTTCAAAATGTCCATCCTAAGGTTCAAGAGTACTGGGTGTGAGTATGAAAATGAGGGATTTAAGTAAGCTGCTCCAAACGTTGATTTTAAACGCATGCACTCATGCACATTTATTCCAAATGTCTTTCTAAATGAAAATTGAAATTACAACGAAATCGGTTGTAAGAGTCTTCTAAAATACCGCAGGTAAACGGTCCACTTTATGAACCCTGGAAAAATATCATTGGTGTTTACCTATATTTATGATTTTCGTGGAGGTGGAGTTTATGGACTTTTATTATACCTGTTATGGGGTTTCCAATGACTGACATGACTTCGGATGACTTTATGACTTTGTCATACGAATTTCATTAGGGTCGGATACAGGTATCAGTTACCTATGAATGCAAAAATACATACTATTTATAGATTTTTCTACCTATGAATGAAAAATCCGCATTTAACAAATGTTCATTCATAGATTTTTCTCATTCAATAAGTGTCAAAGAACGGGATTATACAAGTTGTAAACAAGTGAATAGCGATTTATTTTAGTTCTTAAACAAGTGAAGTGGAAAATGTCAATTTTGTACAGAGAGCTCTTTGAAGTTTGGCTAAAATCTAAAAATGGTTCTGATTTAAAAAAATATGTATTAAATAGACTTGGAGTTAATGCTACCGATTATGCAAACTCTAAAGGGATTTGTCGAACAGTTACCACGCTATGTGCGCGATTTAAAACGAAATGGATGGCCGCCAGAAGGAACAAAAAACAAATGGAGCGTCATTATGGAAATTGGCTACACAAACATTTCGATTTAAACGAAGGATCGACTGAGATGGATTCAAATTGTGAAAGCAACCTTCGAGGACGTCGCTTTAAATCATTCAGTGAGGCGTCTACACGAGCGAAGCTGCAAAAGGTATCCACACTTGTTGAAAATACAGGCAGAGAAGAATTATTAGTTGCTGCAAGAGTAAGCGCATACAAGTCCGGTAAACGAGATGCCGCCAAAATTATGGATGCTATAGAAAAGTCACCAACAAGTGCTACCAAATTAAAACAAAAGTTATGTGACTCTCAAGTTCTTCCATCTCCATATACGCCTGAAGAAGCCCTGGCATTGTTTGTTGATGGTGGGTACACTAAAAATTCTTACATGCTCATAAAATCGGGCGCAAAACGCAGAAGTGCAACATTACAATGTGTTACGATAAACGAAGAAAATATGCTATCCCAAAGAATCGGACATAATGGTAACTGCTGTATCTGCTGAAGTTAGTTTGCAGGCCTTGGCTGATCATACAACATCAAGAATCGTTGAGGAACAAAGAGAGGTTATTTCGAAGGCAATAGAAAAAACATCACTAAGGTCATTTACTATGATCTACAAATGGGGTTGTGATGACAGTTCGGGTCACTCTATTTACAAACAACAAATTCCTGGCAATACAATGGATGAATATTTGTCCTTAATCCTGACAGAAGTGAATCTTATAAAGTAACAAATCGGAAATATTCTAAATACAAAAATAGAAGATCCAGACATAGATTTGGATCACATCTTCCATTTAACAATGATCGACGGCAAGGTATATAGTGCTATTTAGTCGGAATCATCTACCCAATCATGTGGAATTTGTGGTGCAACACCAAAAGTAATGAATGATTACAACAAAATTTCGTCATTAACCCCAAACATCAATTTATACGAATACGGTCTGTCTACCTTACATGCAAGGATTCGATGTTTAGAATGTATATTGCACATTTCATACCGACTGGTTTTGAAAAAGTGGAAAATTAATAGCTCCGATCGGCCACTTTTCGAAGAAAGGAAGGCACGTATCATTAATGATTTGAAGGAAGAAATGCACATTATTGTTGACACACCTAAGTCAGTATCCGGAACAACAAACGATGGCAATACTGCTAGGCGTTTTTTAGCCAACCTGGCTTGGCATCGTCGATAACTGGTGTTGATGAAAAATTAATTAAAAATTTTAGTATCATCCTTTCAACCATGGCCTATGGATATGCTATTAACGTAGAGTCTTTTAAAAAACTTACTGAGGAAACATTTATTCTTTTCGTGGAATTATATCCTTGGTTCTATATGCCTTCAAGCATACACAAAATATTAGTGCATGGAGCTGATATAATTAAATGTGCAGCTTTGCCCATAGGAATGTTGTCTGAAGAAGCCATGGAATCCAGAAATAAGGACTTTCGGAACTACAGGGAACTGTACACCAGAAAAATTAGTCGTGAGGAAACAATGAGGGATCTTTTCAATAGGTTGCTATTTTCTTCTGATCCAAAAATATCAAGTTTGTCTCGTAGTACATCTCTTAACCATCGATATAGTGAGCCACTATCTAAAGAAGTCCTTAAACTACTGGAGGATCCAATGCTACCAACTAATTCAGATCAAAACTCGGATTCTGAATGTGATTAGTATTTAATAAGTAACACATAAATTTTGTAAAATATATATAGTTTAATGTTTTAGATATGTAATATTAACGATAATAAAGATATATATAATAACAATAGTGTTTGGCCTTAACCCACTTTTTACCCTCCAAATGTTTCGGAATTTTTAAAAGAAGCTTCCATTTTAGGAGTACTATTAGTTATAACGAAAAATGTTGCTTATTATAAAATATTTCAATTGCTGCAAAATAGTAATTTTCACCTAAAAATTTAAGTTTTTTTCTAAAAAAAATCGGCGCTTAATGGGTTAATAAAAAAAATTGCCAAATTTTCTAATAAAAAAATTAAAATTGTCCATCTAAATCTATTCTTATCCAAAATATCGATAAACCTACAGTAAAACATCTACTTTGATTTTCTGCGCGCTAGATCTGCATTTTTTCCCACTGTGCATATGACCCATCGGCGTTTTGTTGCATCTCCTGGACTGACTCCATTTTTAAATTGGATATTCGATTTCAGCTTGTTAAACTTCTCTCTGATTTCTATTTTTAAAAAAGGCAAATGTAAAACTAGCTTTTCGAAAACGAAAATGTTTTAATTAAGCCGAGTTTATGGCAAAGAAATATGAGCTATTGGAAGTAATTAGCCGATTTTTCATTTAGGCGGAGTTTCAATAAAATGTTGTAAAATATGAAATTGACGGAAGTTTTCAATTAAAACGACTGTACAAGGCGACGACTGTACAAGGCGTAAAGCACATTCGAGTTCTACTTATAGTATTCGAGTTACCCGAGTTAATTGAAGAGGTATTATTAATTTTTTTATATATTTTTCAAATAACCGTTTAAAATAATTGTTTCAAATAAATTTTCATATTTTTCGTTATGTTAAAATTTAAAAATCATAACCACCTTCATTGAACAGAGTTTATCGACTTACATTAATACATTACTGTTATCTAATGGAACGTAATGTTTAAATCAGGTCGTTTGCAATAGATCGGAGCTTACATTAAGTAACATTACAGTACTGAATATCTACAATTTAATACTGATGACTGTGTCTTGTCGCTTTAGAAAATGCATTCATTTATTATTGAAAAATATGAGTGGATTCTTTACGATTTTTTCTTGGGTTATAGCGGCGCAATTAACGATCCGTCAAACGTTGTTTTGGATTCTAAAATTTCTTTGGATATAATTTTTGTTAATGAAAAATAAATTTAATTAAAGGCCCATATAAGTTGGACATCAAGAGTCCGAATTGTCGTTATGTGGGATTCGGATTTAAATACATCCCCAATATTTTTATAAGACTTCCACATAACGGTAGCCCAATATTAAGTAAGCTTTCATCCTTGTATTTGTAACACAAATACAAATACCGCTATTAAGTTATAAGCGGTTTAACTAACGACTTTTCCTTTCCGGAATATGTGAAGATACCGTTCTAAGGGACCTATACCAAACCGTAAATTTGAAAAATCAAATTAGAACTAATTCGGTTGTTAACATAGTAACGAATAATGGAGGTACCCGGAAATTTCGGACAATCTTGATAATTTTTGGTATGGAGATTTGGTACTCAATGAGAATCCAAAATATAAAATTACAGCTTATTTGGTTGAAGCACGTTTACAAGCTCCCTAATATACCGATATTGGGGAGGTAGCGTTTTATGAGCAACTCCCCAAAAAGTGAACCAATATTTATAATTTTTATTAGGGAGATTTGACAGCCCATAATAACCTAAAATATTAAATAAGAGGCAATTCGGTTAAAGAATACCGAATAATGGAGTTTACCATTATATGGGGGTACGCGGAAACATGGGCCAATGATGATAAGTTTTGGTAAGGACATCTTCTACTCAATGAGAATCCAAATTATTAAATTGCTCCCAAATTGGTTGAAACACGTACTGAATGCTCATCAAGATACCGATCTGTGGGGTGTAGCGTTTTTGGGGGCTTACCTAAAAGCTGGACCAATATTGATAATTTTTAGTAGGAATTTTTACTACCATACCACAAGTCAAAATAATTAATTACAACCAAATTGTGTAGAAACATGTGCCCAAAATCATCATAATACCGAATATTGGGTGCTACCATTATATGGGATGTGGTATCACTGGTAACGTAAGTACTTTAATTTGTTACAAGGGACATTTGGGTATAAAAGGTTTTTTTGTAAAGAAGCTATAGAAAGCTTCTAGGATGGAAATCCCTAACAAAATACTGAGGGAACTTATGAGATCATTGACAAAAAAATTCTTTTGTTTTTCTGCCAAATATTTACTAAATTAGGGAAATCTAGTTCACGGAGCTGATCGATCTTCATCGTTCCTTTTTTTAAGTAACTAGTTCCTTAATATAGTTCCTTGCTCCATGTAGTTTCGCTTCCTAGATAGTACCATTGAATCTCCTTCTTTCATCGTTCATATCATATTTCCGTGTTGATAGATGAAAAAGTAAAAAATTTAACAAAAAATGGCTGTTGTTTTTACGTTATTTATCTTTATTAGAATATTCAGAAGCTACAAAACTTAACTGCAGGACGATAAGCACAAAATATTTTTTTATTATTTATCTAAGTTATTTTCATAAATAATAAAACAATAATAAAATGTCGATCATACGTTTATATATATGAACTAGAATATGGATCAGAAAAAGGAACTAAGAACAGGACCTAGTTCATATCGTTCCTTTATTGAAATTGTTCCAATGAACTAGTTTGTTCCGGAACAATTCAACTCAAGGCCTATTAATATGGTCATCCAGTGAGACCACCAGGATATCAGCTGCCTCTCAAGTATGCTGTCAAAATCCATTATTCTGAATTGACTTCCATTATGAAAACGTAAACAAAGTGCAAATAACATTAGACTTGAGAAAAAAACCAGCTGACTTTCGCTTGATGGGTGACCTAATTAATAGATCTTGATACAACTCTTGTATTCATATATACATATTTGTAGTGTGATTCTCCAATTTATTAGCAGACCGTACATCGAAGTCCATGATTAAAATAGATTCACCCTATTGTATATTGGGGGAATGTGTACGAATATTTATAGAAAATGTTATGCTACTTCTGTTTTTAGTATTCCCCCCTCACTCTTGGCGGTGTACATGTGTCTGTTTATGAAATTCTTTGAAGAGTGTCTGCTATTGACAACCTTTGAACCAGCACATGAAGGACAAAATGTGTAAATTTTAACCTCACTAAGGAAAGGTCCCCACCACTAACACCTACAATGTGTGTGTATGTCGCAGCAACATACTGAATGTATTGCTATATCGGTGTTCTCACATATAGAAGTATATGCGTATATGATGATGCTCATGTGTAACATGCATTCAGGTGAAAAGTTTAGCTCATTAATTCATTAATCAAAATAAACCTGTTCGATTGTCACTTTCACTGGGCAGCAGCTGTGAATAATGGCTTTTCCCCAACAGACTTCTCCTAAAATAGCAATTGGATCCTATTTATTATACGTCGTATGGTTTATTTGAAAATATTCTATTCGCCGTCGCCATAAATGGACATAAAGGGGTTAGGTTAGCAGATGTCAGTTTCAATTTTGTTTGAAATTCTTCGTTCCATTCGTTTAGTTTGAACGGAATTAAAAGCTTTTGATGGTAATTCACAGGGGAATGGATAGAGCAGTTAATCGAATGAAACTTGAAAAAAAAAGAAAAATACTGATGAATAGATTATCGACCTTTAGATAAATACTTTACGACAAGTCCTTATGGGCAACAAGGCAGCCATTGAGTTAGCCATTCATTCAAACGAATGAGCCAATTCAATGAAGTCAATCAACCCTTTTTCCATTAACCGCACTGATGTCCGTAAACTGGATATCAGCTCTGGAAGCAAAGCCTTCTATTACAGTGAAATTACACAATAAAATCTATTTTCTTTTTGTCCAACGTTATTAGGGCATTTTTAATGCGGCTAACAGTTGGTACGGTATGAGAGAATGAGAATGATAAATAATATAAAAAATGTAGCCAAGTTAAATTGTAGAAATGATAATAAAAAATGGCATATATTAGAAGAAGTTAGGGTAGAAGAGGGATTTCAGATTAAACCCGTCTTTCTTTAAGAAAATATTATTTAAAATTGAGTAAACTGGTTTACTGTTATTAATTATACCATGTGATTTAAAGTTAGTAATTCTTGGTGTATAATATCTCTATTAAGTGTAGAGAAGCGTGTTATATTTGAAATAAACAAAAAGTGAAAATTTTGACTAAAAGGTTAGGTAAGGTGAGGTCCCCATGTAGAGGCACCCCTTTTTCTCAAAAGTGAGCAATGAATTTTAAGTTTTTTTTATGGAATCCCTTTTATTTAGTCGGTAATGAATTAATAAAAATCAATTAAAGCAACTCTTAACCGACAGTTTCCTTTTGGGAGTTAATGGGTTAAAGTTTTAAACCCCTATGGACATGATCTAGATTTGATAAATGAAAGTTAGACAATAAATTACTATGTGCATAGTTTGCAACAAATCGGATACACCGTTGCACAGTGGGAAAAAATGCAGATTGTAATATGCGCCTATTTCAGCCAAATCACAATTTGCTTGAAATTTTTTTTTGGAAAAATGATATGGAAAATATAATATACTTTACTAATCATTTATTTTTTTAATGTAAACGCATCTCTGTTTAATATAAAAATGTGAGTCGTAATCGCTTGTTCCTCCTTAAGGCAATGTGAGATTGAGTGTGCAGTACTTCTTATTTGCTATAGAATTTTTGACATTACTCTTCTCACAGTTTTGTCTAAAGAAAACGGAATCTTCCTACGTGTAGAAGCAAATCAAAAACGTCCTTTCTATTCTGACAATCAACGTGATCGCATCAAAAAATCTAAAAATTAAATCTTCAATTTGAAAGCAGATCCCAATACATTCAAACCAACAAAGTTTAAAATTTTAATCAAAATGCTATTGCATTAAATAAGTGGAAAATATTAGACGAGGTACGTAAAAGGAGCAAAATTGTTATAGTGTGTTTTAATATCTAAATTAACTACTCTGCAGGCCATATTAAATTTGCACTAAACGTCACACACCATCAATTGTGAAAAATTGGGGTTATAAATCCTTGGTGCAGTGCAAACCCCGAAAACGTGTGGGATCGTAAAGGTTCCCAAACACCGAAATAGACAGGTCTCTACACGCAGGTTTCTGAACTATTCCATCTTTTTATCATCAGAGTTTTGTGGGCCTCTGCCATCCACATATTTTATAATACTGGATTACACGTGTAGTGCATGAAACATTAAATTGCGACCACTATTTGGCTATATACTTTGAATTTGGAAGCCCCTTAATTGCTTACCCAAGTTAATGCAAGCATTGCGCACAAATCGAAAGCCATTGTCCTTGATTGGTAACCTTACCTGCGATATCATCATATTATTAATACAACCTGAATGGCTTGGCAGCCAGTTTGGTTGAATCTATGTAATATTTGCAACATAAACGTACCATCCAGAAAAACAACCACATTTTCATTATATATGAACGTATATTTTTGCGAAAAATCGGAGAATATATAATTGGAAGATTCATACATACCATACATCAAACAAACAAACTTGTCAAAAACCTTTGGAAATAACCTCACAATACCTGCGATATCATCATATTATTAATACAACCTGAATGGCTTGGCAGCCAGTTTGGTTGAATCTATGTAATATTTGCAACATCAACGTACCATCCAGAAAAACAACCACATTTTCATTATATATGAACGTATATTTTTGCGAAAAATCGGAGAATATATAATTGGAAGATATCATATTTTACAGTCTCTTGGTATTATGTCTTGAATTGAGTTCTAAAGTTATTAAAATGAATTGGTAAATAAATATAATGTTTTCTTTCTCAGGGATAGACTAATAAGGGCATAACTAATTATATTTAGGGGTTTTATCAATGAAATTACAATTACCGATAAAACAATGGTTGGTGAGGGTACAGAGGTAAGTCTCTCAATAACATCTGAGAGTTCCATACACTTTAAAAGACAGACATACGACAAAAACACATTTTCCTTTATTTAGATTCTGGTTTCATAACCATTGCGGTTCTTTGCTAATATTAAGACAATTCTGGGGAGTCTATAATAATTATAGTAATGTGAACTGATGTGATAGATTCAGGGAAAAGAACCCCCCCACCGACTTATAGCTAGCAATTCAAAGACTCCCGCAACCCAAAAATCTATCACACTCAATGTTGCTTCAAAATATAAATTAAAAAATGCAACCGTTGTCCATTATGGTCTCGAACATTACAAGATCTAGCACGCAGAAAATCAAAGTAGATGTTTTACTGTATGTTTATCGATATTTTGGATAAGAATAGATTTAGATGGACTATTTTAAATAGTTTATGAAAAAATTTGGCAATTTTTTTATTAACCCATTAAGCGCCGATTTTTTTTATAAAAAACTTAAATGTTTAGGTGAAAATTACTATTTTGAAGCAATTGAAATATTTTATAATAAGCAACATTTTTCGTTATAACTAATAGTACTCCTAAAATGGAAGCCTCTTTTAAAAATTCCGAAATATTTGGAGGGGAAAAAGTGGGTTAAGTCCAAACACTATTGTTATTATATATATCTTTATTATTGTTAATATTACATATCTAAAACATTAAACTATATATATATTTTACAAAATTTAGGCGTTACTTATTAAATACTAATCACATTCAGAATCCGAGTTTTGGTCTGAATTAGTTGGTAACATTGGATCCTCCAGTAGTTTAAGGACTTCTTCAGATAGTGGCTCACTATATCGATGGTTAAGAGGTGTACTACGAGGATCAGAAGAAAATAGCAACCTATTGAAAAGATCCCTCATTGTTTCCTCACGACTAATTTTTCTGGTGTACAGTTCCCTGTAGTTCCGAAAGTCCTTATTTCTGGATTTCATGGCTTCTTCAGACAACATTCCTATGGGCAAAGCTGCACATTTAATTATATCAGCTCCATGCACTAATATTTTGTGTATGCTTGAAGGCATATAGAACCAAGGATATAATTCCACGGGAAGAATAAATGTTTCCTCAGTAAGGCCATGGTTGAAAGGATGATACTAAAATTTTTAATTAATTTTTCATCAACACCAGTTATCGATGATGCCAAGCCAGGTTGGCTAAAAAACGCCTAGCAGTATTGCCATCGTTTGTTGTTCCGGATACTGACTTAGGTGTGTCAACAATAATGTGCATTTCTTCCTTCAAATCATTAATGATACGTGCCTTCCTTTCTTCGAAAAGTGGCCGATCGGAGCTATTAATTTTCCACTTTTTCAAAACCAGTCGGTATGAAATGTGCAATATACATTCTAAACATCGAATCCTTGCATGTAAGGTAGACAGACCGTACATAGCGTGGTAACTGTTCGACAAATCCCTTTAGAGTTTGCATAATCGGTAGCTTCAACTCCAAGTCTATTTAATATATATTCTTTTACATCAGAACCATTTTAAGATTTTAGCCAAACTTCAAAGAGCTCTCTGTACAAAATTGACATTTTTCCACTTCACTTGTTTAAGAACTAAAATAAATCGCTATTCACTTGTTTAGAGAGAATTACAGCCAATTCGGTGGAAAAATACGACCAAAAAAAATACGACCCCCAAAATACTGAAAATTAGTAGGTACCGCTATATGGGGGCTACTAGAAAAAGTGGACCTATACTTGTAATTTTTTGTGGAGACATTTAGTACTCAATAAGAACCCAATGTACCACATTTCAGCGAATTCGGATTCGAATTCTTCGAACTTGACCTGCCTGCAGACAAAAGACAACCCTATGCAAAATTTCAGCACCCTATCTCAATTCCTTCAGAAGATAGCGTGATTACAACAGACGGACGGGCGGACATGGCTAGATCGTCTTAGAATTTTACCCTGATCAAGAATATATATACTTTATAGGGTCGGAAATAAATATTTCCATGAGTTACAAACGGAATGACAAAATTAATATACCCTCCATACTATGGTGGAGGGTATAAAAATAATGGTAATGCTGTCGATTACTAGCAAAATTTGCTAGCTGATAAGAAAAAATCAAAAAGTTGCTTTAGTTTTGAACATGCGAAAATTGCGTCAATTTAGTTTTCCATAGAATATTTTTTATTTCAGAATATATTGCACGTTTCCAATTTTTGTTTTTTAAAACTGAATAAATTGCCTATTTATTTCTGAAAAAAAAAAAACGTTAATATAACTTTATTTTCAAAAAAGTTACAGGTTTATTCAGTTAGTTGATCATTCTTTGCAGATTTTCCTCTAAAAATTGTTGAAATATATGTTCTTTGGCATTTTGGTTATAACATATTTGAACATATTTACTCACAAGTAAAAAAGAGAACCTTCTTAAATACTGCGCTTTTAGCGAACTCGCTTGAATTCTATTCAATTTATATTAAAGCAAGCAAGTTAAACATATTATATATATTTTTTTTTCATTCAACCTTAATTCAGTCCTATTATATTTTGTGTAGAAAACTTTGACTTTGTGTTTTTTATAATTCCAGTTAAATATAATAACAATAACGTTGAAAAACTCTTCACAATATTTAATTCCATAAAAGAAATAACCAATTTCAATTGTTGGAATATCCCCTAGGAGAGAACAAAATTACCATTACGGAGAACAATCGACGACCCACTTCTATATTCTGCATTTAAGTAGAAGTCAATGTTAACGTATGGAATTATTGCTGAAACAATAGATGCCCTGCATAGATTTGAGTGTCCTAGAACTCCTTCAATTGAATTTACTCGTTTCTTTCCATTCAATATTCCAACCGTATGTTTTTTTTTTTTTTTGTAATGCAACGCCACAGCAATTCTGTCATAATGATTTTGATTACATCAATGCATTGGATATCCATTAATACCCACTTCCACCACTTGTCCCGTTTCGCAAACAACAACTCCCTCAAGCAACGTAAATTTGATATTTGTTCAAAACGCAAAAAAGTGATTACCTTCCATGGGGAAACCTTAAGCGATTTCACTTTATTTTTTCGCTTTGTTTAGGTTTTTTCTCCGTTGTTTTGAGATATGAATGACAGCAGTCAGTTTGAGGGCTAAACATGTACATTTACACAAGTATTCCCCACGGACACACACACAAACTTTCAACCCAGGGCCCAACGAGTCATAAGTTGGTAACCAACAGAGCAGCTGAGGGTTCCACCACATTGCCTGCATGGCTGTATATTTGTCAGCCAGCCAGTCAGTTCGTCCGTCCGCCTGTTCTTTCGTATATAAAAGTTATGACATAAAAGCATTATAACATTAAAGAAGCTCCATTTGAATATCAGTTTACCCTTCACAAGTGGTTTCTCTTTTTGCTCACAAACCTATCTTGTGCAAGGGGGGTGGAGTTGGGGGTTGTTGTTTTGATGGCATTCATTAAAGAGCTTGTATGATGCAATGTGGTGTTGAGTGCTCAAATTCACAGACTATCTACATGATATTTTGTTTGAAAACTGTTACCATAATTTATAAATGTTAGTATTGCGCATAGCTACGGATTTGGAGTGTGTAATATTTTATGAAAATCGTCCTAGATTTATTGGAACATTATCCAAAGGTATTAAATGTAAAACCTACCTTAGCAGTAAAATTATAACTAAACGAAAATGGTGTTATAGTCAGCAGCCGAATTTGTAAAAATCAAAAGTTGTATAGTTTGATATAGTAAGTGATGGTAATGTGGTATACCCATTGGGTTTTAGATTGCCAAATTTTTATTTTTTATCCTATTAAATGAAATTTTACACTTAACACGCTACATGTGTTGTCTTTCCATGTATCAATTTGAAAATAATATTATTCTAACAATTTAAGAGATATTTGAGGAAATATTTGAAATTCCATTAAAAGTTATTTTAAAAATAGTGCAGGTAATGTGGTATACCAAATGATGTTAATGTGGTATAGTAAAATTTTCTCTTCCAATTGATATCTCTTCTCTATATATATAAAAATTACGTGTATGTTCGTGATCGTAAACTCAAAAACTACTGCACCGATTTTTACCAAATTTTACATACAGGCTCTATAGGGCGTGAGGAGTGTTTCTGTGTAGTTTGGAGTTCATCCGACAGATGGCGCAATATTTAGTATTTTTTTGTGTTTTTGGACCGTAACTCAAGAACCACTGCACCGATTTTGACCAAATTGTGTGTACAGGCTCTATGGGGCGTGAGAAGTGAGAAAAACGAAAAAAAGTTTATAAAAATTATGTAAACAATGTATAGTAGCTCATCAATTTGAGAACGTCCCATATAATGACAGGCATATCGGGGCAGCCGTTCTTTCAAAATAGGGGTTTCAAGATTTTCGTGTATTTTTCTCAAAATTTTCTTTCATAAAAACCTTCCCATTTCAGTTACAGATAAAAGAAAGAAATTTTTAGTCAAATCAGTCCCGCCGTTCTCAATTGATGAGTTGCTATACATTGTTTAAACAATTTTTATAAACTTTTTTTCGTTTGACTCCCACGCGCTTTTCACGAAAACAGATTATGTATGAATTGATGTCTGAATACTTAAAATCGATAAAGCACCCAATCTCTAATCGTGCAAAACGCAAAGAAACTATATACCCAGCCATATGTCGGACGAACTTAAAATTAAACAGAAACACTCCCCACGCCCCATACAGCATATAGATAAAGTTTCAAAATCGATGCAGTAGTTCTTGAGTTACAGTGCATAAACACAAAAAACTAAATATTGTGCCATCTGTCGGATGAACTTGGAACAACACAGAAACACACATCCCATAGAGCCTGTACTTACAATTTGATAAAACTCGGTGCAGTAGTTTTTAGTTTAGAATTTTTAGTTTTCGAATTTAGAATCCTACTTGGAGGCAATTACGAATTCGATGCGTGTCTAACTTATATGTGCCTTTATTGTTTCTCAAATACATTTTTCATTATGTGAAAATGTTTTCCATTGAAAACGACTGCACCCATTTGACTCACATTTTCCAACGGTTGTTTTTAATTGCTGTGGGAAGTGTTTTGCAAAGAAAATTTTGAGAAAAACACAAAAAAGTCGGAGATTGAGGTAATCGAATGTTGTGTTACTTACACCTTTTATATCTCGAGAACGTCTGCACCAATTTTAATGATTCAAAGGACTTATGAGTCGTATGTTATCAAAATAGAAATAGTAATTACGCCATCCATACTAAATTATCTTTTGAGGTGAGAGTAGTTAGATCAAAACTTGACCTTCTCCTAAAAAAACAAAAATTGACCTTCACCTGATTCAATTTTGATACGGCAAAACAACGTTTGCCGAGTCTGCTAGTCTTATATAAATTATTGTTTTTAATGAATGTGAATTACCTCGAGATTTATGTCTGTCAAGATTTTTAACGGATACGTTGATGGGAACTTTAATTTTTTAATAAAGTCTACACATGGCAATATTTAATTTTTGTATGGAGAAGTTGTTAAAACTCATAGTCTTTGTTTTTCATCCTTGCGATTCATGATAGGCTCTCGTAGAGGACAAATGTTTCAAATAGCAATGAGATTTGGTCTTGTGCTGTCTTTTTTCATACAGACTCGAGGTATACCACATTACCTGCACTTGTGTTTACTGAATAAATATGTAGTTTTTTTTCCTAAATTGGTAAATACGTGATGCAATCGCGCATCTTATTTGATTATTAATACTTACTAATTATTTTAATGCTTTAATAATAACGATTAAAATACATCTGTAAAACAAAAAAATATTTTTAAACTTCAACCGAAAAAATTGAATTTCATGAAAAATTTAATTGTTGCTACTAATTCTCAACGTAAGTTAAATAAATTAAACAGATCATTGCTATCTTATTTTTTTGAGAACAGCAAACTATAAAACATGTTTCAGTTATTCTAAAATTTTCAGTTTACAGTGAAAAAAAGTGACTATACCAAATTACCAACCTATACCACATTTGCATCACTTCCTCTAAATTCCAAACTAAATGGGCGTTTGACAATCAAACAACGGAACGGAAAAATATATAAATTAGTCTTATGTAATATATATATATATATATATATATATACAAGTTACGTTTGTCAATTTTAATCTTTCAATTACGATTTCCAAATACGATTTCCATATATTGTTGATCAGAATAAAATTATATCCGTCCGTCGATTGAAATAGCAATACATCTCGCAATATTTAAGATGACCTTTAATATTTTGCATAAATGGGATATATCGGTCTAGTTCGGTTTTTTGAAGCTTTTGGGCACACTTTTCCACCCAATTGGCTATAATTTGTGTTCTCACTGCGTAGAACATCTTTCTACAAAAATTATAATTGTTCTTCCACTTTTTAGGGTAGCCCCTAAAAATTGGCAATAATTGGGTTCTCACTGGGTAGAAAATCTTTCTACTAAAAATTATAAATGTTCCGTTATGGGTAGCACTCCTAAATTTTGGTATTTATGAGAGTTTAAGCACGTCTTTCATCCGAAATGGCTTTTATTTGATTCTCATTTTTTAATCCCTCTATTTGGCAATCCTTATTATTGAATGGCGAAAATATATTGGAGACGATTTAAAATGACATAGTCACCTTATAAATTTACCAACATTTTTAAATAATTTTGATGCCCACCACATGGTGCGGGGTCGTACTTAACCACGTTTTTACTGGCTTATATTCACCAGGAATTTGCAATGCCTTTTGGAATTGAACGAAGCATCCGAAGCAAAAATCCGGAATGCCAAATCACGATCCTTTTGGTTGAGAAACACGAATAAATCTCTACCTCATAATTGTGGGACTAAGGGAGCTGATGAGAATCTGTAATGAGAAATTTAGTCATTCTTGGTGTCGACCCTGGTTAACAATTCCTTAATTTTTGACACAAACGATTTTTAAAATAAATTGAGGTCTTTTCTTGATAACTAGCGTATTTCCAATTACCGTAATTGCATATTGGAGTCTATGAACAATATTGCTCAATATCCAAAATTTTGTAATGACATAGATATTCATAACACACGATATTGTAAAAAGAGCAAATCCAACATATATTTATATGTGTATTAACCCATGTACATGTGCAAATATTCTGAATCGTATCCACTGTACCTGGTTATAAAAAACATGGATGTTGTTGATGAAATTGTGTTTACTTTATTTAAAGCATTTTGCGAATTATGTATTTTACTCGAACTCGTCGCTTCATATGTCTTTTTAAAAATTATGACGGAGTCTTTTCAAGTGTCAAAAGCGTCAATATTAGAACCCATTAAGGCAAGCAGTTCTCTTCTTGTCATCTTCCAGTTCTAGTGTACATGTGTGAGTGTCTTTGTCTGTTGGTTCATGGTTCGTCCATTGGAGCATTAGAGGCCTCATTGAATGGAAGAAAAGTGCGATATAATTGAATTGTGTGATAGGTTGTTGATAAAAAGGTTATCATAATGCAACCCCAACGCTGAGATAAATGTGTTTTATGTACTTTCAAAAGGGGTTTTAAATGTTTACACACACACATATTGTACATGACGGTCTAAATACAAACATTGAACCCACCCACCCAGCAACCAACCAACCACCCACCACCCATTCAGTCGCCCACAATCCAATGGATGTTGTTTTTAGAGTGTTTTCTGTTTAAGTGTGGCTTGTCTTTCGGTCTTTGCTGTTTTCTGTGTGCCATTCATATCCAGAGCACATTCGCCCGCACAACAAGTTTGAGAAATGGTTGCTGTTGTTGTTTGAAGACGGATTGTATGTGTGCGGGTTTGCTGACTCTGTGTTAGTGTGCCAGTACGTGGTAAAAGTTATTGCTCTCGAATCCTCGTTATATAATTCTAAATTTGTAATTTTAAAACAAACAAAAGTGTTTTTGTTTCAGCGTCCTTTGTGGAATTAAAGTGTAACACTTGTTGAGAAGTTAAAAGGGTTGCCAAAATCATTTGTAACTCAGTCCTATGCTTTTCTATCCATTGCGGCATTCAGCATACCCTTTTTATTTATGCCTATGTGCGAGTATGTGTGCTGGCAGGTTTGAGTGAGGGAATATTTTATGTTTTTATCATGCCATAAGTTAACCTTCAAGCAAATGCTATTCAGATTTCATTCTTAAGTGCATTCTCGATTCGTTCCCCTGGCCACCCTCTTTTGTATACTTTAATCCCATTCATTCCGGGCACACCACTCAAGTATATTAAAAACAATCGGAAGGGCAAAATAAACTGTATTGAGTAAACATTGATGAAGATGTTTTAAAGGGATTACAATGGCCTTTAAGTGTGAAAAATCGAAACGATTTGTTTTCGTGCCACAACCCATCATTCCGTGAATAACAATAAAACGATACAAAAGATTTTAAGTCAAGGACCAATTCAAAATCCCGGCCATAACGTTGGAACAATATAACATTTTCACGTTCTGTTGATGATTTGTTTTTCATTTTGAGATTGAAGGGAATATTGGATAGTAGGAGGATGGGTTCTCTAATCCATTAGAAAATATTAGAAAACATAGCCAACATGGAAATATTGAATATGAATCGATGAAAATGTTATCAGTGAAAATCTATTTGATTATTCGTTCCTCTCAAATTTGATATATGAAATCGAAATCGCAATGAATTCTATTTGACACGTGGCCGATTACGTTGCCTAAAATTACGACGAAAATTATAAAGTTCTCAATTTTCATCTGTCCGTTTAGAGTTGAGAATGACTAGAGATGGCATTTACCGGGTAAATACCCAAGGGGTGGGTAAATGTCGGGTAAATACCCTTTTACGGGTATTTATTTTGGTTTTTATACCCTTCACCACACTGTGGTATAGGGTATTATGTCTTTGTGCATATGTTTGTAACAGGCAAAAATAGTCGAGATAGACCCATGGTTCCTTTTGAGAATATGAATAGAATCACTTTCTGAGTCGATTTATGCATGTCCGTCTGTCCGTCCGTCCATGTGTTTTTGTGAACAAATTACAGGTCGCATTTATGATCCGATTTGGATGAAATTTGGCACATGTCACTTATTTGGCCCAAGGACGAACCCTATTGAAATTGGAGATAATCGGTTCAGATTTAGATATAGTTTCGCCCGATTTTAGGTAAATGGTGCACCAAAGTAGCTGAAAATCATTTGATTTGCACGATTTTTGGCATAGCGTATTGAATTAAGTCTAGAATGACGTGTGCTAAGTTTCGTGAAAATCGGTTCAGATTTAGGTATAGCTCCCATATATATTTTCGCCAGATTTTAGATAAATGGTCTACAAAAGTCCCTATATATCTTTCGATTTGCACGAATTTTGCATAGCGTATTGAATTAAGTCTAGAATGACGTGTGCTAAGTTTCGTGAAAATCGGTTCAGATTTAGATATAGCTCCCATATATATTTTCGCCAGATTTTAGATAAATGGTCTACAAAAGTCCCTATATATCTTTCGATTTGCACGAATTTTGGCATAGCGTAATGAACTAGGTATAGAAAGATGTGTGCCAAGTTTCATGGAAATTGGTTTAGATTTACAAATATCTCCCATATACAGTATCGTCCGATTTTAGGTAAATGGCGCACCAAAGTCCCTGAAAATCATTTGATTTGCACGAATTGTGCCATAGCGTATTGAATTAAGTCTAGAATGACGTGTGCTAAGTTTCGTGAAAATCGGTTCAGATTTAGATATACCTTACATATATAGTTTCGCCCGATTTTAGGTAAATGGTGCACCAAAGTCTCTGCTAATCTTTTGATTGGCATGAATTTTGGTATAGCGTACTAAATTAATTTTAGGCAAATAGTGCACCAAAATATCTGAAAATCATTCGATTTGGACGAATTTTGGCATAGCGTATTGAATTAAGTCTTGAATGATGTGTACACCTACTATATATATTTTCGTCCCATATTAAGTAAATTGTGCACTAAAGATTCACAGCTAGACCGATCGACACAACATACTGAAATTAATATAAATTAATCTCTGCCAAGTTTGCTTCAAATCGGTTCAGATATAGATATATCGTAGCTTCCATATATAATTTCGACCTATTTATGTTAATTGAACACCAAATAATCAATAGGTGTCTGATTGAGATTAAATTTTAAACAGTGCAGCATACCGAATAGCGTGTGTCAAGTTTGTTTTAAATCGATTTACACAAATCTGTTCCACTGTGCGCAAACGACTCTAAACTTGCCCAAATTAAACGAAATTTAGCATAGGTTCCAGAAAGATATAAAAATCTCATACTTAAGTTCCTTCAATTTCATGTCAAAATTCCTTCTAAAAGGTGACGTCTTATCGGATACATATGTAGAATACACCCAAAGTGGTGAAGGGTATCATATAGACGGCCCAGTCCGACTTTACTACTTTCCTTACTGGTTACTATATTGAAGCCGTAATACAACATCTTACTCCCTATTTCCGAGTATTTACCCAAAAATTGGGTATAAACTCATTAACTGCCGAACCACTTGACATAGGCGCCAAAATTTAGCTTACATGTTTTCAATGTCAAAGCAAATATTGAAATGGAAAATGGGGATCCTGGGTCCAAGTTTTGATATAGCCCCCATATAACCGTATATCCCGATTTAAGGTATTTTTTGCCTATTTGGCACCGTGAGTTCTCTAAGGGTACCAAATATCCACGCAAAAATGTATCAATGTAGGTCCAGGGTTTTGGGTAGCCCCTATATAACGGTCCCGATTTTGGGTATTTACCCACAATTTAGGCACAAACTTTTTAACAGTCTACCTACGTGACGTGTATTGTGAAAACACCATAACTTCTAGTGCTATATGAACGATTTGTGTCAATTTTTTTTTAGCCTACGTCAAGTGGTTCGGCCCTTTTTTCCCAGCTTTTGGGCAGATACCCAAAATCGTGGGGTACAAAAAAAAAACAAACGGACTTATTTTTGAAAGAAAATATTTTGTACAAAATGAGAACTCGCTAATCCAAATTATTGCCAATTTGATTGTAAAATGTGGTTAATAGATAAAAAATACGTTATATTGGGGCTATATCAAAACATGGACCCAGGGACCCCATTTCCAATACCAGTAGTTGTATTGATATAAAAACCATCTTAGCCAAATTTTTGCCGCCCACGTCTCGGGTATTTACCCACGTCTTTAAAGTATCGTAAAACTATTCATTCTAAATCTAAACCCGGAAATAGGGTGTAAGATGTTGTATAACCGATTCAATATTGTAAATACCCAAATAAATAAATGGGTATTTACCCAATTTTCCGGGTATTTACCCACTGTCCATCTCTAGTAATGACTAGATTCGTTAGGCAAATGTGGCTGCGAAAATAAAATCGTGTATACACTGGAGAACAAAAATGAAAAAAAAAAAACAGCAATGAACATGGTTCCCTGATGTTTATCAAAGCATGAAGATATATAAAACCTAATACAATTAATTGTTCCCTACACAACTATGTTGTTAGGGAATTATATCTTTGTGCAGCGCCAAGATTTTTCACGGCGCGAAATGTTGGTCCTAGACCTACCTTTAAGTATACCGATCGTCATATATCGACTAGATGTATCGATACAGCCCACAGTTGTGGACCAATCGTCACGAATTATTGCATGTAGGGCGGGTTAATATTTAGAGTATGAAATGGACCAAAAAACTCTAGAGGCGGTAATTTTGACCCGTACATGACACAATTTTACACGGAGAAAAGGGTCTGGCCATAGAATAAGTATGACTGTTTTGATGACGATCTGTCAATATTTAGAGAGTACAATGGACCCAGACTTCAGTGTGAATAATGACAAAGTATGTATTCTATGACTTATAAATATTACTCCCGTTAGACAAATGATGAAACGCTGATAATACATCCAAAAGGAGTGGTTGACCTTTAAATTGATGTGGGAGTTATATTTAAACACTTACAGGTGTCTACGTTTCCTTTAAATTGATGTGGGAGTTATTTTTCAATACTTACAGGTTTCTACGTTTCCGATTTTGTTTAATATTCTCATCGCCACATAAGAAGGTATACATTTTGAACTGATGTCTAGGAAATTTTGCATGAGGTTCCGGCTATGGTCAAAGGCGAAGCTAAAAATTTCGATGATGATCAGATTATATTTCGAGGATAAAGTGATTTTTTGTCAGATTTTCTAGTTGCTGTAGAGGCCATTATTATATGCAGAACGTCACACAGTAGAACAGCTATTTAGATGGTGACCTGTCCATATTCCGAGAGTCAAATCAATCAAAACCTAAAGTCACCAAATTTTTGGCGTAAATATTCACCTTGGGGAAAGAATATTTGGAAAATATGCCAGGGTTAGAAAGTTGAGCTGTTTATGTTTATTATAGGTAATAATCTGTCAAGTGGGTGCAGAAAGTGAAATTTTTGGTTATCATTGAATAACACATATACGTATCAAACATTATTAATATTGGCCCAAGTTTCAGGGTAGCCCCTATTTTTCGGTGTGTTCAAGGTCCTATCATAACATGAGCTTTCTCTTAGGAGTCCCCATTTAATTCGGATGTTTTGATTGCCATCCTCATGGTGGATGGTATACATAGTTCGGCCAGACCGAACTTAACAACGTTTTTACTTGTTTTATTTTAATTTTTATTTTAGTAAAACGTTTGTTTCATAATATCTATTATCCATTTATTACTAAATATAATAATATTTTCTCAATTTTAATAATACTAGGGTAAAGATTACCCAATTCAACTACATTTGACCTTTTTATACCCTTATTATGTCTTTGTGCATATGTTTGTAGCAGGCAAAAGGAATCGAGATAGACCCATTGTTCCTTTTGAGAATATGCATAGAATCACTTTCTGAGTCGATTTATACATGTCCGTCTGTCTGTCCGTCCGTCCGTTATCCATCCATGTATTTTTGTGAGCAAAATACAGGTCGCAGTTATGATCCGAATTGGACGAAAATTTGGCACAGCCCATTTGTTTGGTCCAAGGACGAACCCTATTAAAATTGGATAAAGTAGGTTCAGATTTAGATATAGCTCCCCTATATAGTTTCGCCCTGTTTTAGGTAAATGGTGTACTAATGTCCCTTAAAATCATTAGATTTGCACGAATTTTGACATAGCGTACTGAATTATGTCTACAATGATGTGTGCTAAATTTCGTGAAAATCGATTCAGATTTAGATATAGTTCACATATATAGTTTCGCCCGATTTTAGGTAAATGGTGGACCAAAGTCCCTGAAAATCATTAGGTTTGCACGAATTTTGGCACAGCGTACTAAATTATGTCTACAATGATGTGTGCTAAATTTCGTGAAAATCGGTGCAGATTTAGATATAGCTCCCCTATATAGTTTCATCCGTTTTTAAGTAAATGGTACACTAAAGATCCATAGTTAGGCCGATTGACACAACGTACTGAAGTTAATATAAATTAAGCTCTGGAAAGTTTCCTTGAACTCGTTTCTGATATATATATAGCATAGCTTATGAGTGTTGCCAAAACTTTGTCAATAAAAAATGAAAAATAGAAAGTGCTAAAAAAATTAAAAAAGTGCCAAATAAAAGTGCTAAACAGTTTATAGAATTAATTTCTGTATTAATGAAATTATGAAATCTGTATTTCTTAAAATTTGCTATATATTCATAATCAGAATAAAATTCTATGTCGATATAGCCATGTATATATAGCTCGCAATATTGAAGACAGATCTTTGAAATTCTGCACATTGCTAATATTCCTAGGATGGTATTGAAAATGGAACATATGTGCCCTTCTTAGGGTAGCCCCAACTGAATTAGCTATAATTTGATATTTTGGATTTTCATTGGATTTTATTATTAGTTTCATATAAGAAATATGTTTTTATCAAAGAGGTTTTGGATTTAATGTTGATAAAATTTTATAAACAAATGGGTCCAACCTTCGGAATTGATATAAAATTCGTATAGATAATATACCAATGCAATAATAATTCGCCTGAGGAGGTACCAGAAGGAGTGGACCAATGTGTCCCATCTTCGGACTTAAACTAGACTTCGTAAAGAAAATAGGTTGTCCAAAGTTTGGTTCAAATGGGACACTCCATTCGCCTGATATTGAATTTATAAATATTGAAAATTTTGACCCTCTGTGGGGGAAGAACCAGAAGGAATGGACCAATGGGTCCCATTTTCATACTTAATCTAGGCTTGGTAAAGATAATAGGTTGTACAAAGTTTCGGTAAAATCGGTCCGTTTGCATGTTATTATGAAATTAATTTTTCGCAAATTTTGACCATTTTGTGGGGGAGGTACCAGAAGGAGTGGACCGATATTCACCATATTCGAACTTAAAATAAGACGGCCGGACGGACGGGCATGCGTAAATAGACTCCAAATGGGGTCTAAAATCAATATTTCGATAAGGCACATTTTCACATTATCAGTTTTTATATACCCTCAGCCTTATGGCTAATGAGGGTATATTAAAACTGTCAACCAAACAAACATTATCAATATGGGTCCACGTTTTGGTATAGAGCGGTACCTCAATTATTCGGTGGTTTGGTGACTTTAGGCACCGAAGTGGTTTCAATTTGATATTATTCTCATTAGGCAGGAAATCTCCATACCAAGAATTATCAATATTGGGCCGTGTTTCCGGATAGCCTCCAGAGAGCGATCGGGGACGTTTTTTAATATAATTGTCACATTGCGCATTTTGGAGGCTGACTTAATGTACCGACCTATTTTGGGTATTTTTTAGGGGTTAAGACGTATTCTCTGGGCTCTGTTAGGGTAGAAAATATTTATGCGGACAATTTCTATATTTGATCATATACTCCATATAAAATTTCCGTCCTTATGATTTTTTTTTCAAATAAACAACCTAATACCAGACAATGTAACAGTCACCATATGGGGTACCGAACCAAGTTTTAAGAAAATTTTAATAATCACCACGTGGTGCAGGGTGGTGTTTAACATGGTTTTTATACCAAGTTCGACCGGGTCGGGGTTTTTTACTTGTTAACAGATTTACTGACACTTCTTTAACAAGTTTTTTGGTATAAAACCAAATAGACGGACAATTTTGAAAATATCCAGAAAAAAATAAAAAAATGGTAAAAAATATGCTAGGTGCTAGATCAATTTTTATGGTGCTAAACGAGTTTAAAAAGTGCTAAATCTGGCACTAAAAGTGCTAAATTGGCAACACTGTAGCTTATATATGTTTATTGTACACCAAATAATCAATGGATTTTTGAGATTAAATTTTTTACAGTGCAGCATACCGAATTGCGTGTGTCGATTTACAAAATTTAGCATAGGTTGCAGAATGACATGTGTAGGGATTGATGTTAGTCGGTTTAGATATAGATAAAGATCACATGTTTAAGTTCGTTCAATTTCATGTCAATGTTCCTTCGAAAAGGCGACGTCTTTTAGTATACATATGTAGAATATACCCAAAGTGGTGAAGGGTATCATACAGTCGGCCCAGTCCGACTTTACTACTTTCCTTACAGGTTTGAATATATCGAATAATTTAATTGTATTTCATTAGCTAAAATGCAAAAAGGTGTAACTAAAAAAAACTAACTTAATATATGTTCCGTTCCAGAACCTAAAAGAATCTACTATTTTTACAAGTTTTGCACCTTTTTACTCGAAACCCGTTCCTGAACCCACAAAACTGGTAAAACATTGAACCAAATTTAAGAGAACACAAAACAAAATGGCGATCTCTTTGTAAACTTTTTACTCGAGAAATTTGAACGAGTAAAAATGGTAAACAGGAATGCCAACTTCTGATTGGCAGATATGTTCATTTTGAAGTATTGCCATCGAATTTTGGCATATTTACTAGATTTTCGTTCCCGAAATTTTCAAATTATTTTGTACTCTGAGAGCAATTTTGAAATGTTTCCCTTTTACTAGCTTTAACATTAAAAAAGTACTGGAACGGACCAATCTATATCTATCTATCTATATAAAATAGGAAAAAATTTGTTTGTTTGTATGTTACCGATAGACGCAAAAACCGCCGAACAGATGTTAATGAAATTTACACTGTATGTTATGACATGGTCTGAAAGTAACATAGGCTACATAAACTTCTAAAATTCCGAGTGGATCCAGAGTTATACAATCAATAGTAAACATCCCTCAATATTTCTGAACATGTAATATGCGTATATCTTATGAACGGTTATAGATATTATCTTCAAAATTTGTGTGAATAATGTAGGTATAAATACACATCATTCATACAAAAATGGGCGTGGTACGATTAGGAATAAACGCACTCCCCTTTGCACTTAAATAATTTACATGTAGGAAATAAAAAATGTTTGGTTTCTAGACTCAAAACCGTTAAAGCGATTTTACTGAGATTTTCACCGCATGTCATGCCATCCGAGGGAAATAACATAGGCTATATAAACTTCTAAAATTCCGCGTAGATGCGGACTTATGGCATAGAAAGTAATTATATCTCCGAAGTAACATTAATTTTTCTAAGCTTATATCTTAAGAAGGTTTACAGATTCCCACTTCAGAATTTGTCTGAGTAACATGGTTACAAATAAACATCATATATGTACATATGTACATATATACAATTTAGCGTGGTACAATTGGAGAAATGTACTCCCCATTGCATTTAATTAATCTAGATATAGAAAATGGAAATTCTTTTTGCTGTACACACAAAAACCGCTGAATAGATTTTACTGAAATTTTAGCAGTAAGTAATGCCATCCCATGGATAGATAAACTAGATAAACGTCCAAAATTCCGAATTGATGCATAGTTTTAGCATCAAAAGTAATCATACCTCTGGACTAATATCTATTTTCTATGCGTATATCTGAATATCTTGAATAAATCAATTTATAAAAGTGTGTATGATATTCAGATAATCCATCTTAAATGACCAGGATGTAAACAATTGTTCCGAACCAGGAATTTTGGTTTTTACCACCAGTTCAGCAATTCCGCTAATGTTTGCTATTTTTCATCTCTCCATTATTATCACATGTTGGAATAAAATTTGTGTAAAAAGAAAAATTATTGACATTATAATTTTTTACATTTTGTCAGTTTGTGAAAAAAACATTTCTATTTTGAAAATATTTTTAATTTCAAGTCCTGATTTAGATTAGGCGAGTTTACTTGCGGCAATTCTTATCTTTCTCTTTTGAACTTGCTTCATGCGTCTATACAAGGCAATTCGGTTTCAAAAATATTTTTTTTTACATTTTGTGACAATGTTCTGGATTGGTATTTCAAATTACTAACACTACAAACAAAATACGGAAAACGAGTTGCCAGTAAATTGTCGGTACGGGCAATTTTTTTAAATTTCTATTCCCCTTGCCCCTCTCTCCAGCAAACAAAGACTTGCGGCAAGTAAACTCGCCCAATCTAAATTGAGACCAACATTCTACCACTATTGAAGAAACCGACTATGAATTGAACAAACGTATGCAATAGAATCATAAGTACTATGGATTAAAAGTTATAAAAATCTGAAATCTGTGGTGGATTGTCATCATAGATGACATAAAACAAAATGTGCCTAATACTTGAGAAATTATGTTTAGTTGATCAAACGGATATGGCTAAAACTAATATTTCGATGATATAAAGGAAACGATCTCAGTTGCCACAAATTCTATCTTTCTAAGGTATGTGTAATTCTAAGGTATGTGCAATTAAGACAAATGCTAAATTTAGGTTCTGTAAAAATGTTATAATGTGATAATGCAGTCTTTTGAAAACTTTTTTGGACAATGAAACAAAATACAAAATTCAATCATAGCAAGGATTATATAGCAGTGATCTAAAGGATATTAATCGGAGCGTGGAAGGGATCCCAGCCATATTACGGGGAATCAGATGAGAATGCAGACATAAAGGTTGGTGGTAATGGGAATGAATGATTTTTGATCGATTAATGAAAAACATGTGAATATTGGAGAAAATATATTAGTGTATAATACTACTGAGACAAGTAGGATTATACACGCTATTTTTTTTAATATCATCTCTGTTAGTCAATGATTATTTAAAAATGTATTTCTATTGAATCGAATCAAATAACTTATACATGAACCAGCTCTTACGATATTATTACTGGTATTACACTATCTATAGTCGAACAGTAATGTTCGAATTTGGTGCTACTAAATACCTATATCGTGCATATTTATAAATATTAGCTATTAAACTGCATACAAATAGTTTTCCTATGGTAAACACTTTAGCAGGGGCAGCGAAGCGCCACGGGTCCAGCTAGTATGTATATAAAAATGAATTGCTGTTCGTTAGTCGCGCTAAAACTCGAAAACGGCTGAACGGATTTTTCTTATCTTAGCATTGAAATGTTCGTGGAGCTTCAGGGAAGGTTTAAAATTTTGAAAATCGCGAAAAATTTGCAAAAAAAAATTTATGAAGCATATTTGTATTTCCGCGAATTTAATATCGAGCTATATGGATTGCACCACGTCATATATGTTATTTTGAGATATTTTGGTACAACATTGTTGGTGGATCATTCCTTCATTTGTCAATTATTGAAAATTTTCAAAATATTTTTTTTCAATTGAATTGACATTGTATTGAAACTATTTTATGTGAGAATAAAAAAAAAAATAATTGAGAAGTTTATCATTGAATGCACACGATTTCCTTAAATTGTTCGTGAATTTTGGGACAATCGCAAGGATGAAAATCAGAAGATATACGGCATAGATTTGTGATTCTAACTTACAGACCTAGATTATTTTTTTAAAAAATTCCTTAAAGTACCTAAAATGTTGCTATGCCACGGGAAATATCAAATCAGGTTGTTATACGCCTAATCGTTGGTTAATGTTCTTGAACTTATAAACACAATATATCCAAAAATGTGTATCACAGAGAAAACTAATTTACAATTATATTTTCTTTGCAAAATTATATCACTAATCTCAAATGGAAAGAGATCAAATAAAAAACAACAGCAAACTTAAAAAAACTCCGCCAAAAACATTTATTATACAATTTGAAGATGTAACTATAAAATTACAAATACCTCAATATGTCAACTACCGATATATACAGCATTATGTGGTAGTACGTTGTTCGTTCTTTGAAAAAAATAATATTTAAAATTACAGACACTCAGGTTGTAAAACGGGTTAAGAACTTTAACATACCGAAAATTAAACGGGAAATATGTGAGGCGTCTTTTAAAAACGTTAAGCTATAGTGCACAATTTCTGGGAATAAGTTTTTCATTCACAGGAATCCGTTATGTCAAACTCTAAAGGAAAATTCAAAAATGGGGGATCCTATATGCAGGGACTATATCAAAATTTCCGCAATATTCCGGAATGACTTATTACAGCTACTACAATGGGAATGGATATATATTACTTTATGATAGGATGATTTGACACCACATGAGAAATTAGAAGCAATGTTTTAAAATATTGGGGATACCGTTGTATGGGATCTACCCTAAAAAGTGAACAATAGGAGTAGTAGTAATGCATGTGCAAATTTCAAAGCTCTACTTTAAATTGTGAAGGGTAAAAAAGGCTAACATAACATTGGACTACCGATATGAGGAAGTCTTATAAATATATTGGGAAAATGTAATTAATTCCGAAAGTCAAACTTATATGTGCATATAAGTTTATTAAATTTTTTCCACAAATTCCAATTTTAATAAATGTATATATATCGAAACTTTGAATGCAAAAATAGCAACAAGACTCGCTCATAAACATCAAATTGTAGATATTCAGTACTGTAATGTCTCTTTATTTGTGCTCTGATAAATACCAAGGTATTACAAATATCTGTACACTCCACCTTATGATGTAGGATATACAAACAAATCTAAAATGGGCAAGACAACGTTTGCCGGGCCCGCTAGTAGTTTATAAATATTATGTGAAAGAGCTGTCTTGTATCTTACACATCAATTAATTTGAATATTTTGAAATTTTTGATTCAGAACAATTGTTTGTTTTTATAATATTAATCAAAACTGAGTCAACATCGAACAATTAGAATTTATATCTCGCCATTAAGAAATCGAAGTGTTCGTATGTAAGTCCATAGCCAGCCTATCTCCCATTTGATCCAGTTTTTGAATTTGTTCAACACAAACTCTTCTATTCAAATATTAATATTCACTTAAATAATTTTGCCATTAATTTAATGTTTGAGTCCTCAATGAATAGTTTAATCCGGAGCACTTAACCGCAACATCCATAAGATAAATAAATAAATTAAATGGCACATGCTGGCTCAGTCTGTAAGCCAGACAGAATTTATTCGGATTTGTGTGAATATTTATTCGGTGCTTGCGGTTGTTCTTATTTGCATTACAAATATTTGGTGTTTGTTTTGTAGCTACAGATGTAAATTCAATTTCATTCATATGTGGAGGTGGGGAATATGTTTTAATGTCAATATTGCACATGCATATGTATTAGGTATGTCTATAGGAGATTTAATTTGATTTAACGCGAGTATTAATCTTAAACGTCCATAATTGAAAACGCCAAATATGGACTATTTATTTATGACTATTTATAATCATGTTCGTTTCCCTCCATGTATTTTCGCATAGATTTTCAATTTGAAACGCGAAGAGCAGAATTTTTTCTTTCAAACAAGATATATATTTGGTAAATCGGTTGAGGATAGGTTCAGTTACAGTGGTTGAAATGTGAAAAAAATACGCATAAAAAGACAAAATTAATTTTTCTTCGGACTGTACAATGAAATTATGATATCAAGCCGTAGTTTTATTTATTACGGGAAAGAAAATTAAAAAATAAAAAAAAAAAATAAATAATCTACATATATGGGCAATATTGCCAATTTTTTAATATTCCATTTTCAAAAAATCAGCTTTTTTGTTTTTGTGGCACATCAATGATTTTTGGTACACATATAGAGAAAAATGTTCTGACTCCGTAACCGTTCGCGATCAAATTTTTGGTTGATGCGCGCAAAAGTTATCGAGGTTTTAATTTTGGGCATAAGAAAAAAATCTTAAAATTACGCCGTTTATTATATTGACCAAAAACGTTGATATATATCTTCCTCCGTAAAATAAGAATATGAATATATTGTAATAATGGCGAAAAAGTTGAACATCTTCGCGAAATATGAGAAAAATAATAAAAATATAGGAGATTACGTCAATATTTTCATTATATACACACACCTAAAAATTAAATTAAAAAAATCTGCATAATCTAAACGCCATGATGAATCAAATAATATCAAAATCACGCAAGTCCGTGTAGCGGTTTGTAAATTATAGCGACAACAAAACAAGATTTTGAGGAAAAATATTTGTTTTTGGTTCTAAGAAATAATGTCATCATATTTATTTGTTAATTTTATACAAGAAATTTCAGGAAAAAAATGTTGGGGTTATTCTTCTATTTTACCCGAATTTCGACGAAAAATAATGACTTCATGTGTATAAGTATACACCTTGCGGATTGTACCAATACCCTTCCGATAAATCTTGGGGTTCTGTAAGTAGAAATAAATCTTAAAATAAAACTATATTGAAATATACATTTTAAATTGCGTCTAAATCGCGTAATTATCAAAATCATTTGATGCGCATGCGGTTTCAAGGAAGTACTGAAGTTTATCTTCCAATCCATGTATATTTTGCGAAATTTCATTTGACGGCTAAGATGTGCCACATGTTGCATTGAAGTACCCAAAAACTCGTAAAACGCGAATTATTTCCGAAAACTCCATATGCCATTAACGCGCATCCGATTTCGGTGTGCACCCTAAAAAAATACATCGATCTATACCGATTTCAATGTGGTCCATTAAGAACCACGGATGTGCCAGCTCACACTATTTTTGAGATAAATTGGGTACATCTCTCTTTCGGCTGAAGTTTTTAAAGTTCTCTTTTCGAAAAAGATCAAAATCCGTATGAGGTCATTTATTGAAGCGGTAATAATCCACAGAAGAAGCAAATAAATCCGCGATATTTTCAAAAACATTTTTTGCCAAATTTCTTGTTTTTGGAAGGTCAGTTCCCGCCGTTCTAGTAGATGGATTTTCACGAAGAAGATTTTATATAAACCGAAACGTAAAAAACCTTATTGATCGCGGGTACCCATATCATTCAGTTGACGGATCTAAAAATTTGGCCCGAAAAATAGGTTTTTTTAGAAATTTGATCGCACAAAATTCTCACCTTCGGATGAGTATTACTCTGAAGCTGTGCTTACTACATACACAAAATACATGTCAAATTACGCAGATTCGCGACTACAATAATCTTATAATCGATTTTTAGAAATTCCTGTTTGTATATTAAAACTAGAAGTAAAATTAAAAAAAAAAACACTCAAAATCGAGGTTCAAAATGTCAGCTTTATTTAAAGGTAGATGCAGTTAAAATTTTGAAAAATTATACATAAGGGCCGTAGTCCCCATTTTGTTGGCTTCTAGTTTTACTTTGACACGAATACCGTGAAATGTGTGGCTTAGTCACAAATCGATAGAGAACATAAAAAACTGGTTCGCCTCAACCTGTTTTTACACATTTTTTTACATTAAAGTAGACACAGCTTCCACCAAAATAAAGCTTGGAGGTCAATATCATGAATATATACATATATATATACTAGCAAAGTGCCCGCTACTTCATATGCGGAATGGGAATACAAAAATATTTCATATGGTATCGTAAATACTGTAAATTTGTTGTACTATAGTTTGTGATTTAGTACTCTTCATACACATAAGCACTATTTTCCGAAATCTCACCCGAAATCTACCCCATGCAAAATTTCGTGCAAGTCGAAAGATGTATAGGGACTTTGGTACACCATTTACATTAAATCGGAGTTTCACGATGTTTAACACACATCGTTCTAGACGTAATTCAGCCAGTTGTGCCTAATTTCCTGTAAATCGAAGGATATATAGGGAGTTTGGTGCACTATTTACCTAAAAGCGTACTAAACTATATATGGGAACTATATATAAATTTGAACAGATTTTTCCCAATTTCAATAGATCGGATCATAAATGCGACCTGTACTTTGTTTACAATTTAACATGGACAGACAGACGGACATGCATAAATCGACATAGAATGTGATTCTATGCATATAATGTGATTCCGTTGCCGAAATCGAAATTTAGTGCATTTGCTAATCTATTTACTACTTGTACAAATCAATTCGAGTTTCTATAGTTATTTCTATAGCTAAATACTACACTTCAACAGTAATCTAAATTCCAAATCGCAGGATCCAACCAAATCCAAATGGTTCCAAATATAGTACCATCATACTTATAAGTAAGAATTTCTAAAACTACATCAATCTTACTCTCCAACAGCAATCTTAATTCCACCAAAGTTCAAATTTAGTACTTTTCGTACTCATAAGTACGAATTTCCAAATATACCTCAATCCTTATTTCAAATAGTAATCGTAAGTCAAAATTTAATAATTCCAGCTCTGTCTGTTCATCAAAAACCAAATTGTACCAGATTTGGTACCATTCTGTACTTTTCGTACCCATATTCGAAACTTTATCAAATCTACACTCCCACAGTAACCTAAGTTGCAACTTTCGGTATTCGAATTCTACCCGTTCACCAATGTCCAATTTGTACCAAATTTTGTGCTTTTCGTACTTATGTGTACGAATTTCCAAAACTACCCCAGTCATGTTCTCCAATATTACTTTAGTCCACATTTAAGGATTCCAGCTCTATACGTTCACCACACTCCAACAGTAATTTTAATCATAAATTTCAGGATCCCAGCCCTATCTGTTCACATAAATCCAAATTGTAGCATATTTAGTACAATTTAGTACTTTTCGTACTTTAAGTTTGAATTTTCAACACTGCCTCAATCCTGTACTCTAACAGTAATTTTATTTTCAAATATAAGTTTTTTATCTCAATCTAAATAAACTTAGTACCATTTAGTATACATAATCATGCATTTTCAAAACTACCTCCATATCTTAATCCTACACTCCACCCTTAATTTTGATTCTAAATTTTAGGTTTCCCGCTCACACAAAACGAATTGTACCCTACTTAGTACCACTTAGTGCTTCTCGTATCCAAGAGTACAAAATTCCAATACTACCTTAATTCTGTGATTTGCATTCTAAATTTAAGTTTTCCATCTCTATCCATTCACTCTGATCTAAACTGTACCAAATTTAGTACCATATAGTACACGAAATGGCAAATTATTAAAACTACCGACATATTTCAATCCTGCACTCCAACAGTAATATTAATTTAATCAAAATTTCAGGATCTCTACCATATCCATTGGTACCATTTAGTACTTTTTGTTTCTATAATTAAACTACGTCAATTCTACACTTCAAAAGTAATTTTAATTCCAAAATTCTGGAGTCCAACTCTAATCACTTAATCAAGTTGTACCAAATATAGTACCATTTAGTACACATACGCTACATACACATAAGCTTCCATACCTTAATTCTATATTCTAAAAGCAACCATTATTCCAAATTTTAGGTTTCCAGCTCTATCCGTTCACCCAAATCCAAATTGTACCATATCTAGTGCCGTTTAGTACTTTTCGTACACACAAATACGAATTTCCACAGATGTCTCTATAGCTCAATATTCAACAGTAATCAGAATTCCAAATTTCAGGTTTTAAGCTCATCCGTTTAAGCAAAATCCAAAGTGTACTATATTTAGTACGATTTAGTACTTTTCGTACCAATAAGTGCGAATTTCTAAAACTACCTCAATTCTACACTGCAACTGTCATATTAATTCCTAATTTCAAGACTCCAGCTCTATATGTGAACCGAAATCCAACTTGCACCAAGTTTAATACCATTAAGTACTTTTCGTACACAAAGGTACGATTTTATAAAGCTACCTCAATCCTGTATTCCAACAGTAGTCCTAATTCCGATTTTCCGGATTCCATCTATATACACTCAACTAAATGCAAATAGTACCAAATTTAGTACCATTTAGTACTTTTTAAAAAAACATAAGTACGAAAATCTTTAACCATTTCTATATATCAACACCACTTCCCAACCTGAATTCTATATAAAATTTCAAGATTTTAGCTATATATGTTCAATATATGTAGAATTATAACTAAATTTAGTACTTTTAGTACACTTATGGGTCGAATTTCCAAAAACCCATTTGTACATCTTTCTAACTTTCCATCAGCGACCCACATTCCAAATTTCAGAATTCTAGCTCCTCCCGTTCGCCTAATACAAAGGGTACCATATTTGGTACATTTTAGTACTTTTCGTACCCTTCTAGTTCGAATTTCCAAAAACCCAGCCTTATCTCACGCCTACACACCAACAACAACCCACACTCAAAATTTCAAGCTTCTAGCTTTAGCCGTTTCGTCTGGGCGATGATCTGTCAGTCAGTCACTCACTCACTTAACACTAAGCTCTTTTATATATTAATTTAGCTACACAATATACTTTTGGATTAAATATAAATTTGAAACATTTTAGAAAGTTTTTTTTTTTTATCTCAGATTTTACTCGGATTTTCTTTTGAGCAGAAACGTTGATGCTTCTATTCTACTAAATCGAGTAAAACTTACTTATTTTTATATTTTCTGATAGTTTACAACTTTCTCGATCCTCTCGGTGGACCAATGCAAATAGTATAATAATACGTCTTTTGACCGTTTTCGTTCCTTTCATTAATTTAATACTTACGGTGAAATATGTAGGACGTTTTAGTACATATTGTAGTACCCTTATAGTACGAATTACAATTTTGCACAGCGCATCATTTATTATGCAGAGACCTGCCTTTATAGGGAATATTTCCATTAAAATTGCAGAAATTTAGTACAAAATCCTCAATTAAAAAAAATTTCGGGTTTTTAGTATATCCTCGATATAAAGATCCAGCCCAATAATGATTACATCGAAAGTCGCTGCTGTGTAATATATTTCCAGTGTATTTGGAAACATCATTGGAAATAAATATCAGTACTAATATTTTAGACATTTTAGTGGTGTTCAGCGGCATGTTGGAGTGAAACCATTGGAAGTTTTAACAAAAATTCTCATAGCCATTCGCTGTAGTATAGATCCATGTGGGATTGGAAACATATAACTGTAATTTTTAGTAAAAATGTTCGAAAAATATTGCCATAAAACATTTTATTTGTCATAGTCAAAGGTAAATACTAACATTCGAATATCTGTCTCTAACCTTCCCTATTTATTACCTTTTACTACAAATATTAAAAAAATTACCTTTTTGATTTGTTATAGCTAAATATACATACAAAATTTCAGGACTCTACCTCTATCCCCTTTGTCGTATACAATATTTAGTATTTTAAGTACAAATGTCATACAAAATTGCGAAAATAATTTTTTTCATAGGAAAAGCCTTTTACCCAATTTCTATATCCACCCGTACCGCCGTATACAATGAATTATACTTGTTTGTACATTTTAGAACTTATTTATGCAAAATATTTATGTATCAATGTTTATAGCCATAGTTCCAGATAAGTATTTAATAACAGTTCTTATTTTTATCCATTCTACCGTACACAACATTCATTACTTGCATCCATTCGTATTCTATTTGATTATAAAATACACAACTACATACCGAATTTCAGAATTCTATTTTTCCCCACACATTGCAATATTTTGTATTTTTGGTGCCATTTAGTACGATTTTCCAATAAACCAAGCCTCTTATTTATACTAAGATTTGGATATTTGTATTCTAAATTTACATTTATATTTTTTACAATTTATTAGTTAAGCTGCATATTAAATTTCAGATTTCAATCTTTAACTTTTCCATTATAATTTAATATTTTGTACCATTTTAGTACTAATTGCAATAATATATTACTGTATAGCATAGTATAGGTACATAGATATGTACCGCGTTTCAGATTTATATTTTTCCCGGTTTCATTATAGTACAGTATTTAGTACCAGTTTCAAAAGAATTATGCATAGCAATATTTTTGCAATAGAGTAAGTTACATAATAAATTTCATATTTCCATTTCTACCAGTTGGATTTTATTTTATTATTTAATACTTTTTATCATCACTGTAGTACTAACTTCCAAAAAGTGTTATGTATAGTATTCTATTTGTAATAGCTTAAGGTATATACCAGATTTCAGATATATATCCCTACCTGTTCCATAGTAGTATAATATTTAGTACATTTTAGTACCTTTAGTACTAATTTCAAAAATTGTTTGCACATTCTGATTTATTTATCATTTGTAGTTCCAACCATTCCGGAGTAATACAGTGTTTAGTACTATTTAGTACCATTTTAATACTAATTTCCAAAAAATATTTTTATAAATTATTCTAATTGTAATAGTTTAAGCTACATACCAAATTTCAGATATCTAATCCTACCTGTTCCATCGTATTATAAAATTTAGTACATTTTAGTACTAATTTCCAAAATTTGTTCACACATTCTGATTTGCTTATCATTGACAAAGCTGCATACCGAATTTCAAAGTTCCACTTCCAACCGTTCCGGGGTAATACAGTTTTAGTACTTTTTAGAACCTTTTAGTACTAATTTCCAAAAAATATTTTTGCGCCTCATTCTATTTGTAATAGCTTAAGCTCCATACTAAGTTTCAGATATGAATCTTCACTGATTCCATTCAAATTTAATGTTTAGTACTTTTTAGTACCTCTTAGTACTAAATTTCAAAAAATTTTCACACACACCAATTAGCTTATCGTAGGCAAAGCTGCATACTCAATTTCAGAGTTCTACATCTAACCGCTCCCGCGTAATAGGGTTTTAGAACTTTTTAGTACATCTAAGTACTAAATTCCAAATTTTTTTCACAAATTCTAGTCCGTTCGCCATAGACAAAGCTACGTGCCAAATTTCAAAGTTCTACATCTAACCGTTCCCGCGTAATACAGTTTTTAGTACCTTTTAGTACGAATTTCCAAAAACCCCGCCTTATCACACGCCTACTCACCAAACCCCACCTACATGCCAAATTTCAAGCTTCTAGCTTTAGCCGTTTCGTCTGGGCGTTGATGATCAGTCAGTCACTTATAACGCAACTCTTTTATATATATAGAATAAATCTGTTAGAAATAAAAGAAGTTATTCGCGTTTCAAATTGAAAATCTATGTAACCACGTTTTCTCTACATTTACCGTTATAAAACTATTTTTTAAAGTGAACCACAAAAACCAAAGGTATTTTCGTGGTCCAGGGACTCCAACTAAACAGAATTTGTACATTAGAATCCCTGAATAATTTTCGTGTCGCACAGTGTAATTAAGATGAATCTTGGTACGGCATACGGGAATTAGAATGACGTTTATGGTGTTTTATAAACCGAACCGAACAATCCACGTCTTTCCAAATGACGTATATTGCGAAAGTGTCCACTGAACAGAGCATATAGTATCCTTTTTGGTCCTTTCTTTACTCTTCGCCTTTTACATTTTAGGGATTTAACTATATTTTCAGAAGTTGGATATTTCACAAGAATATTCTTGATGTTATCATTTTACTCACATTTCGAAAATCTCTTCCAATCGACATCCCTACCAAACTTCCAATGAATGAATTGTTTTAAACATTTAAGTAAAATTCTAAACTAAGCTGTGACGGTTTTAATATATATATATATTATTAAAAAAGGATATTGTTAGAAATAATTATAACGCTAAAAAATTTATTTTTCAACTTTTAACTTTTTTTCAATAATTAAGCAATATTTCCAAAAAATAGCCCTGTCAGCTAAAAAATTGTTTCTAGTGATGAAAGAATAGCACAAAACTAATTTATAAAAAGTTCATTTCATCATTCGTTTTTTCATACTTTTCAGATGTTTTTTTGGCCAAATGAGTAATTAGCTTAAATTTTCAATTTGTTTTGTAACCGCAAACTGCGTTTATGATTTGTTATTCTGGAACCGTTTTTGTGTTATCCTTTCTGCCACTTCAGTTGTTTATTCGAGCTTTCAGCACTGGGAGCATACCCCCATCGACCAACCCTTTTATTTGGTAAGTCTTTTGTTGTTTTCCCTGCCTTTTTGATATAAGTATGTAACAGTGATGCCAATCACAAATGAATACGGAGAATTGGTTTTAGTCCTGATGTAAATTAGTCAAATTTACTTGCGGTTATTGTCACTTTGTGGGAGGGAGATGTGAAGAATTATAATACTTGTTCGATTGAGGCGAAAAAAGGGTCTCTTCTGAAGTTGGATATATTATTATACCTCCTGGAGTATATATTAAATTTGCCATTCTCTTTGCAACCCCTCGAAATAAAGGTTGATTTAGCCATGTCCGTCTGTCAGTTGAAATCGCTGTGGAGATCGCAATATTTAATAAATTGTCAGTTTAGCAGACAATTAGCAGATTTAGTCATTTGTTGTAATCATTCAGGATATCGAACTATATCGGCCCGCATTTAGGCCTAGCCCCCTCAATTAGGCTCATATAATGATAACTCAAAATATTCGGTAATTTCTACACGATACCATCAATATTGGTCCCGCTTGAGGTATAGCCTCCAGGGACGTACGCGTAAAAAACAGCTTTTTCTGCAAATTTTCATATTGAATCAGCATGCACACGCTCCACCCCACCATGCGTTGTCAATATCGGTCCACGTTTTGGGTTGTTGAGATTTAAAGAAAAATCTCCATTTAAAATTGCTGAAATTTCTATTTGGTGTACATTATGGTTTACAACAATCGCTTGGTACAATTGTCGGTATAGTTCCACATTTTATGATGTTCCCTATATTTTCATGTCAAGTAACTGTCAGTACACCTATTGTGGAGGGTATCCAAAGTTCGGTTCGGTCGAACTTAACGACTCTTTCACTTCTTTTTTTTAATTAGAAATTCTTAATATTTTACTATATATTTTTAATAAATCTCACAAGATAAATGTGTTCTTTTCAATATATATTTACGTTACGATAAACTCTATATACTTTAACGTGACTAATGTTGAAATTTTGAACCGCACAGACTAAACAGAGTATTTGTATACAATAGTTATTGTTTATGTCATTTATAAGATTTAATTGGTCTGATAACCATTTGGATCCATAATTACACCCAAATTTCCAATAATTGGTTTGAAAATTTGTGATATGTTTGGCGATTCCAATAATTTCGTCCTTTCCCATTGTAAGCGCTCAATTTGCCACACTTTACTGTGGGAAATATTATTGTTGTCCTCCCTCCACTGAACGATATTTTAATGGAATAATGAAATAATTAAAAGAGATTTGTTTGTGGCTTTTGAAGGATTGCAGACGCTATAGAACGGAACCTCACAAATTAATTAATTTCAAGAGGAAACTTCTTAGTTACTTATTTCATGCATTATTATTATATACGAGTATTACTTACACACAGACAGCCACAGCATCATGTTCCATCTGGCCACCCACCACTCTATCAATAACAGCCATAAGCTATACCAGCCTTGTCAACCAGTCGCCACACCACACCACACCATCCCACCCTCACCACATCAACCTCCCAGCAGTCCTTGATGTCTGCAATTTGCGGTTATGAAACATTCATCCATGAAGAAAATGTGCTTAAGACGTACAATGTGTATGTGTGCGGGTGTGTGTAGTGGAACTAGTACTTGTAGTTTTGCACTCAAGAAATATTTTAGTATTTCTTCGTAAGGAGTAAACGTTCGCATTACAGATGTATTTGTTTGCAAGGGATTTCTCAACATTTATAGCAATAAAAAACGAACTTATTGGTTTGATAATAGTTGTACGTTGTTGACATAAAGTAGCTTAGAAGACCAATGCAGGACTGAAAAAAAATTATAATTAGACAAAAACTGCAACGAAATTCAAACTACTCAATATTATATATGCGAAAGAGTAATACTTTTACTTAATGTATAATGAAAATATCCTTAAAAAAAATTAAAATTTATTCCAAAATACTAATTGCTAATAAAAATTCTATTGTTATACAATTTTCTATTATTTCTTTTCACATTGGTTGTTGAGAGTTGAAGAGCATTTTGGCCTGTTTGTGGCATGTAATAATCGTTTTATATACATTTCTATGTGCTGTATACCGTGTTACATATTGTGAATACTGAATTTGACCTAATATCCTTCAACCATTTTGCTGACTATTGGCTTAAAGAGCATTCAAGGAACCAATATTGACGCCCATTACCTAGCATAAAGACTGTCCATGAAACACATCACTTTAAGTTGGTTTTTTATAACTGTTAAAATATCGAACGGAAGGCAAAAGAAATACAGACATCGTTCAAAATTATTGCCAGTTTACATTTAAGTGTGGTAATACGATGGAAACAGCTTCTATTTGTTTTCGTTTCAATATGAAAAAAAAAATAATAGAAATTACGAAACGTGAGAAATATAATCGGAAATTTGAAATCCCTGAGTGGACTTTCAACGAAATACAGAAAATGGAGTTAAAAAAAAACGCACTGTTTTAAGTGCCTTTGCCTTTGCCACTGCTAACGAATTCACATTAGAACGTGTCCACACCAATCGCCCCACCACATATCCCCCGGGCATAACTTTCCTCCGGCGAGTAGGGAATCTTTTTCGAAGCTCTAAAAAATACAGCCTTCTTGTGAATACATATTCCAGCGTATAAGTTTCCGTACATCATTGGACAAAACCAATGCTTCTGGGAGTAGGAATAGTAAAAAACACACGAATGCATTTAGCGTCGCATTCGTCTAACTGAAGGAACCAACCACTGACCATTACTCGACATACAACAATTTAGAGCACAGTGGGTGGTATTTTTAAAAATAGCACTCGCCTATATTTCTTTTCATACCTTAATATTTTAGGAAGTTCTTAGGGCTCAATTCGTGTTGATAGGAAATAAAAGAAACAGCTACTTAACGATGCTTCGAAGGCTATATATGCCTAGCTGACCTGCCAAATATTACTTAACGAAGTAATTTTAAACCCAATTTAAAGCGAAGTTAAGTTCCTCCCGGCCGAACTTTTTATATCCTCCACCATGTGGATGACATTCAAAATATCAAAAAAATATCATTCAAAATATCGTCATCATAAATGCAAACGGACGTAACTATACTTTTACTAATTTTACAGGAGAAACTAAAAACGTTAGAAAAATCTATAAAATGGAGTATGGCTGGAATTGTTTTTAATGTTTAACTGCACTATAGAGCAGTATTTATTTAAAAAAAATAATTTTTTTTTTTGGTTTGGGTACTTTTCCACCCAGTGGTAAACAAAAATGCCTAAAAATAAAAAAATGGAGAAAAGCCTTAAAATACCGAATTTTGGGGTACCGCTATATGGGGGCTAACGTAAAAAATTGGCCGAGCATTAGTTTTTACAGGACAGTAGTTACGTCTGTTTGCATTAATAAAAACATGCTATTGTAGTTACGCCCATTTGAATTTCTTTCATTAGATCGCTGTTTTTGACGTTTTTGTGATTAAGCGAACAATAATCAAACAAAAGTAAATTTCGATTTTTTCTGTAGTTACGTCCGTTTTCATTTATGATGACGATATGTAAAATATTTTGGGGTTCCTAGGAGAAAACTCATGTTATGATAGGACCTTGAATATACCGAAAGAGCGTTGAGAAAAACGTGATACAATATATAACGCAATATGTTTTGTAAACTTGTAAACCAATATTTGTATCAGATCCTAAAATAAACGACTACAGTCAAACTTTTAATAATTTTTAGTATAAAGATGTGCTATACAACGAGAACCCAAAATAAACCAGTAAGGAAAGCAGTAAAGTCGGACGTGGCCGACTATATGATACCCTTCACCACTTTGGGTATATTCAACAGATGAATCCTAACAGGCGGTAAGGACCAGTAAAATGAAATTGGATCCATAAACATGTCATTCTGCAACCGATACTAAATTTTTCATTTGGTCAGATATAGAAGCTATATCTAACTCTGAACCGATTTCAGGGAACTTAGCATACGCCATTCTAGACCTTATTCATTACGCTATGCCAAATTTCGTTAAAACCGAAAGATATTAAGGGACTTTGGTACACCATTCAATTGGACGAAAATATATATGGGAGCTATATCTAAATCTGAACCGATTTTCAGGAAACTTAACACACATCATTATATACCTAATTCATTACGCTGTGCCAAATTTCGTGCAAATCGAAAGATATATAGGGACTTTGGAGCACCATTTACTTTAAATCGGACGAAAATATATATGGGAGCTATATCTAAATCTGAACCGATTTTCAGGAAACTTAACACACATCATTCTATACCTAATTCATTACGCTGTGCAAAATTTCGTGCAAATCGAGAGATATATAGGGACTTTGTTGCACCAATTACATGAAATCGGACGAAAATATATATGGGAGCTATATTTAAATCTGAACCGATTTTTCCCAATTTCAATAGGGTTCGTCCTTAGGCCAAATAAGCCGGAAAGTTGGTTCAATATTAATAATTATTGGTACGGACATAACCTTCACAAAAATGGAAGACTATGGGTCATAGTCTTCGGATGTTGAGATTGGGAAGTTTATAGAGAACAATTCAATATGTACAAAAGTGAAATCAAGAAGGCTAGACGTAAGTCTTAGATCTACTTTAGTGAGTCAATCGAAAGAGTAAAAGAAGCGACCAGATTATGCAGCGTAATATCTAAAGATCCTAAATATATAGGTAGTGTTAATCGAATTTATAGAACGCAGACAATCTATGGTAGATAAACTCCTGATCTTTTATCATCGACCCACTTCCCTGGTTGTATGGATCAAATGGGAGGAGGAGAAGCTGATAGAATGTACTTTAAGCTACTCGAAACTGGTGTGCGCAATAAATAGCTTTCAACTCTACAAATCCCCAGGGACAGAAGGCATAATTACGGCCATGCTGCAGCATGCTGATGATCGAGTACTGGTCATTCTGCAGGGGATTTTTAGAGCTTGTCTGCTTTTATAATACATACCAAGTCTATAAAACGAGGTAACGGTGATTCATTAAAGCTGGGAAGCAGCAAATCCCAACATGCCAACATCAAAGACAAAGGTGGTCGGACACATCGAAAAAAATATGGAGACCTCCGGTTACGCATTGCCTGCGTTCCTCGATATTGAAGGAGCTTTCAATAATGTGAAACTGGAAGCAACCCATTCTGTTCTCGGACGTTCAGGTGTCTCCCTTCTCTTTAGTGATTGTATTGATTAAATGCTGGAAAGCAAAATTATCAATTCATCTTTTGGAGAAAGTTCCTTGAGGAAATCTCTCAACAGAGGAACCCCGCAGGTGGGAGTACTATCTTAGCTACTATGGCTTCTGGCGATAAATGAGATACTGATGAAATTCGATCATCTTAAAATAAAGGTTGTAGCCTATGCCGATGATGTAGTCTTTTTTGTCAGCGGGAAAATTCTGCCGACTATTTCTGATATAATGCAGGGCGACTTATTAACTTTGTCGAACAGAAATTATGCTCTTCACTAGGAAGCGTAAAATACCAAATTTCCGTCTGCACTAAAAAGTACACCACAAGCGGCTTCGAGTGCAATCTTGAATTTCCAATATATACAGACGCGTCGAAGATGTTGGAAGGCACTGGTGCATGGGATTGGCCATATATAACTCATACAAACATAAATATCTCTGTAGCGTTTATCAGGCAGAAATTCTAACCGTCACGAAAGCGGCTGCTCAAGGCATTTATGTCGTGTACTATAAATTGCAAAGGTGATCTGCATGTTATACGACAGAAAGGTAATTTATGTTGGGTTCCTGGACTAAGCAACATAGATGGGAATGAGATAGCCGACAAGCTTGCTCGAGGAGGTTCATAGTCGTCCAATCTACCGATTAAGGGTTCTGTAAAACCTCCTAGTGGATTTTTATTCGGTCCTAGCCTTCTTCTCCGGAGTAGAACCGAAAAAGATCTTGAGCTTTGTTAGAATCCTGACATTGCTGAAAAACCAAATTATACACTCTATAAATATATTCTATCTCTTTTCTGCTTTCTCCTATTCCTTTTTTTAAGTACACAGGTCTAGTTAATTTTTTTATCTGAAGATAAATTGTTTTCATGTAGGATTTTAGATCGTATCTCAATATATTCTTTCTGCGAGAACCAAAATAATTTGTAAGTCGGGCGTTGCTGAATTTCAAATTGTATTAATATGAGATATCAACATTCTTAATGTCTTTTCCTGCTACGACATTCTTCTTTTATAATAACTAGGTATAACTCTAAAAAACTTCTGGTATATAACTATTTATTAATATAGTTCATACTTGGATAACAAAACCCAGATAAATAATTATATTGCCAACATAAAGAAATAAATTAATAACTATCTTACACTGTGCAAATCTACATCATAGAATCCGTCGAGCAGCTCTCAAATGAGCCATATAAAATCCTTGCACAGACAAGTCATCGTTATAATCGTCCAAATTGCTACTATCAGCTGAAAGGAAAACGAACGAAAAAAGTGTATGTTTATAAGGGAAAAGTTCCAAACCATAAAATTTTCTTAGCAGTTTACTTTTTCCCTCCTGCGGGGACACCAGCAATGCAGACATCCATCTATTCATCGAATCCTTAGATGAATGTGGAAATTAGAGGAAATTGCTTAAGTTGAAATCGTCCACATAGTATGGAGAAAACATTGTCATTTTCTCGATGAACACTCGAAGGACATTTGTGTAAAAACATCATGCAGATGTATTTGTGGTATGTGGGTTCACATTACATCACGAGAATGCACATTTAGTTAAGTGGGTCAGCATTAACTTTTTTAATATATACTTTGGCCGATATATAAGAAATAAAATGTGTAAAGTAAAATCTAATATTTTATATAATTATTTCCTCAAAGTGTTCGTATTAATAATTCTATAACTGTACCAATTTTTTAAAAATATATATTTATTTGAATTATGCCTAAATTAAGGTGACCCCCCATTTTCGGTTTCAAAAAATTTAATTTTGTATTTTGATTTAATTTGAATCTACACTAATTCAAGAATATCTCTTCGAAATTTAAAGTGAAAATCTCAACAACTCTTGAAGATATAACCGATTTATTGAGCTAGCATCAAGTGACGGCAAGAGAGCTTCTCAAACTTTAAACGCATTTTTCTTCAAACAGCGCGTTTGCGAATGGCGGGCACGATAACTCAAAAACTAATAATCCGATCGATTCTAAAATTTGGTACGTTTCTCATTCTCATTTGGCATAGAGTACTAAATTAGATCCAGAATGATGTGTGCTAAGTTTCGTGAAAATAGGTCCCTATATATCTATCCTATATACCAAAGTCCCTATATATGTATCGTTTTGCACCAAATTTGCCATAGGTCCAGAATGCCGTGAATTAGGTCAAGAATGACGTGTGTTAGGTTTCGAGAAAATCGGTTCAGATTTACATATAGGTCCCATATATAGTTTTGTCCCATTTTATGTAAATGGTGCACCAAAGTCCATATATTTATACCCTACACAACTATGTTGTCAGGTCAATATTGGTCCTAGACCCACCTTTAAGTATACCGATCGTCATATCTCGACTAGCTGAGTCGATCTAGACATGTGTGTCCGTCCGTCCATTATAATTTGTAAACACGATACAGGCCACAGTTATGGACCAATCTTCACGAAATTTTGCATGTAGGATGGGTTCTGGCCAATGAAGACCCCTATTGTTTTTGGGAAAGATCGGTTAATATTTAGGGGATGAAATGGACCAAATACTAAATTTTTGTCGGTTTTTCTGGTCGCTCCACAGGCCGCAATAATGGCCCGAACATCGTGAAATTGTGCATGGAGAAGGGGGTCGGGACAAAGAATAAGCATGCCTGTTTTGATAAAGATCGGTCAATATTTAGCGGGTCAAATGGACCCTGACTTTTGTGTGAAAAATGACAAAAATTTTATTCTATAGCATATATATTTACCACTGAAGGACATAGACCCGGGAAGTTGATATTATATCCAAGAGGAGTGGTTGACCTTTAAATTAAGACCAATTATATTATTGTATGTGCTCGGATGTGAGAGTTACACCTAAATATTTACAAGTATCTCCGTATTCGTATATTATTTAGTAACCCATTATCACTCTAGAGAGCGGAACTATATCGCTGATCGCTTTGAAATGTTCCATGAGGTTCCGGGTATGGTCAAGGACAACGCCTCTAAATTTCGGTGATGATCAGATAATAATTTTGGAATGAAGTGCACCGAAAACTTAATTTTTTGTTTTATTTTCGAGTCGATCTATAGACCACAAATGAAAGCCGAACATCAAAACACAACCCACGGTGAAGGAAATTTTGACAATAGCTGTACTGAATACTCGTAATATGTCAGTGTGAGGAAGAGGTGCTGTTTACCTCTATCGGGCAAGAGGGTGCAAATATCACGAAATATTGCCCAGGCTCGGAATAAATATCCGCAGAAAATTTGAGTTTCGTGGTAGTTGTGTAGGGTATCGTATGGTCGGCCCCGTCCGACTATACTGCTCCGCTCACTGGTTTTCGATTTGAGATTGTGCATTAAATACCCAAAGTTTGGCCGACCGGGCCACAATTTTGTACAATGTACAAAAGTAACTATAATTGAATATTTTGTACGTTTAAGTATTTCTGACAACCTCTTTTATATATTTGTTCGCTCAGGTCAAATCGACGCCTTCAAACCATAGTATGCTAAGTCTGAAAAGTGAGTTTTTCAGTAGAAGCTTTCAAAGTATGGAAATTTCTTTTATCGTACGTGCCATGCTAAGTACATTTTTGTTTATAACTTTGGTTTGGATTGGCAGATGATTACCAATATTTCAGTGAATTTAAATTAAGGACCGTAGTATCTAAAAACGCAAAGAACTTTAAAACATGCTAAGTCGACTTAGAATACTATGGTTTGGAGGCGTCGAAATGTACTTGCAGAAATGTTAGGGTTTTTTCTGCACTCTTGGGTAACAATGAATGCAAAAATATATGGGTGTATCACCAATTTAAGGGTACCGCCCAATTCGCGGTATTTTGAAGGTACTAGCCTCATTATCCGACCGAAACAGCTGTAGTTTCGCATATCGAGTTTTTAGAGGATAGAATACCTCCTCGCATATTAAATGCGCCCATGTTTCGAACTCGTCCTCGTGAAAAGGTCCCACTTTTTTATAGTGGTCCATATTACCCGACTTTGAATATATTATATGCTAAATTTAGAAACGTTTCTTTTTTGGTAAGAAGATCCCTTTATAGCATTTATTTAACTGTGGAAATATATTTCTTTAGAATAAAACGATGTAATATAGAAATTCAAACATTTATTGTTGAGCAATAAAAAAAATTATTGAATTAAAAAAAAAGAGTTGAATAAAAAAACAGTCTTACAAACATAAAAACAAAACATTGAATTCAATATCACATTGGTTTGTACATACATCTATATATATATATATATATATATATATGTATTATATCAGTACATTTTTTAGTATTATTTGTCAACAACTGATACAATTTAATTATAAACTAAATATATTATCAAATGAATCTTCCTCATCTTCCGAAGAGATGGTCGAAATATTATTGTACATGTTTTTATCACATTTTTTCAGGAGATCGTTGGTAATTTAAAAACTTTCGCAACATTTATTTAGTCTTTTCAATCCGCATCTAATATAAAGAAGTGAGTTCATAGTGCTCAGTATCATTCTATTTCTAATTTTTGTTTTTAAAAGGTTCATGCCACTGAAAACCCTTTCAACTTCTGCGTTACTAAATGGTAAAACTAGAAACTTCATAACAAAAGATGACAATTCCTTAAACGGATTTTCATTTAAAGCATTTTTATATTCGTATACATTAATCCAGAAATTAGTTGTACAGTTGTACAGAAATTAGTTAGTACATAACTTTTCCCATTGCTTTTCCAAAATAGTAATTTCATCCACTGTGAAATCTTGCATTTGTTGTTCAAAATGTTCATGTAATTTAATTTTGTTAGTTCTTAAACTGTTTTCGACAGAAAAAAAATTTTGTATTTTGAAGATTCATAAAATTTGCTGGCAATCGTTGCCTAAGCTAATATATCAATTGAACTATAAACTCTCGACTTTTCGACATATTTTCTGAAATATTTATAGGACTTTAGTACATTTTCAACATAAGGAATATGTATTTACTTACCTTTTACTGGTGCTGGCCCGGCACGTACTTTCTTCGGAGTCACTGCTGAATTCTTCTATATCTAAATCATTTGGTTCACTTCTTGTAAGATACCTACACAAATCGTTATTTTTTAAATATTCATATTTTTAGTTAACTACCAACCTTTCCATGTTTCTTTTTAAATAAGTTGATGTTTTTTGTTTGTTTTATATACAGATGAATATCACAAAAATATACTTTAACACACATTTTGTTTTTATTTGCTTCTTCACATTTGTATTCTTTAATTTTGTTTTGACTACCAAACTCAATGAATGCAAGCAAACAGCTGATTGATCTTTAAAATGATTGCCATCGTTAAAGAGTTGTCATGAAGAAAAACGCTGATGTTCTATTGAACAGCTGATCATAATTGGTAAATGGTTAACATTTTTAAAGGATTGTCATTGTTACATCATAATTGTATACCCATATCAAATTATGTAGTAAGAAAAACACCAAAATATTTAAAAATGTTGTGTATAGAATAATGCTAAAAAATGCTAAATAAGTAATTGCAAAATGCTAAATGAAAATTTTGCGGCTAAATACAAAAATAAAATGCTAAATCTAGCTGCAAAAATGCTAAAATGGCCACACTGATATCTGTGGTGGAGTGTATCCAAAGTTCGGCCCGGCCGAACTTAACCTTTTTCATTTGTTTTATTTAATAATGGTTGTTTTTTATAAATCTTTTTTTGTTTTTTTTTCGATTGTGACTTCTGCACACTCAAAACCTTCGTCAGATGCACTTTTGAACATGTTCAAAGCTGGTGTGGAATATCGCGGAAATTTTATATATATTTTTTGTAATTAATATATGTTAAAGGAATTACTTAGTTATTTTGGAAACGATTGCACATTTACAACAAAGAACAGTAAGAAAAGTTTAAAAATAAGACATGACCGACTATATGATACCCTTGACCACTTTCGGTAAATACAAAAGATGATCATATATACAATATCCTGTAGATAGAGTAGACATAGCATCTTTGGAGGACATTTGAAATGGAATCGCACGAAATTTACTTTCTGATCTACATATGGGAAATTACAAAAATCTTTTAAATTCCTTGAAGCGGAGGTTTGTAAGATTATAACTCGCGAAATATGAACATATTGCATATAATTTTAATTCATTTCTATAAAATGAAGTGTTCTTGTCAAAATCTGAAAATATTGGTAATAATTAATAAGTTGGGTGGAAGCTGTGATTGTGGTAATGTAAAAAAATGGGTGAAAATGTGTTGAAGCCAACGAGTTTTTTTGTGTTCTTTCCTGATTTGTGGCTAAAATACACAACGCACGAACATGTGATCAGTGACTAAGTTGCAAAATACCCCATGGACAATATGGTTCTAATGTATGATTTTTCGATATAATCACTGCATCCACCAAAAACGGATGCTGAGATTTTGAAGCCGGATTTTCGGTGTTTTTTGAACATTTCTTATAATCAGGACGCGCATCCAGATAATACGCTAAACTGATTATAGGATTGTAGAACTCGTTATTTTGCTTTGTTTAGTGTATATCTCATGAATGTGCCCACTGTAGGTTCTTTGGAATTGGATTCCAAAGACGAAAATTGGGTGCGTAAATTTTTATAAAAAACCTATTTTTTGAGTCTAAATTTAAAAAGGCCACTTAAATGCAGTTGAACCCCGCGTGATTTTAGTTTTTTTACGTGCCGAATCCAATGTGCCCAGCCATGTTCAATTCCGCCCAATAAAACGGCGGATATAGGTACCTTGAATGTAGGAAAAACTGCAAAAACTTATTTTGACAAATTCGCGTATATACTCGCTTTTTTCTTCGAATTGATTTTACATACATTCATGCTTGCATAATCATATTCGCGAATCTGTGTGAAAATAGGTCATAAATACATTGATACGCGAATAATATGCGTATTTAATCCAAAATTGATTGTGGTGGCACATCCGCGGTGCTTAACCAATTCTATTAAAATAGATGTACTTTTGCGTATTTTCATTGGAGATTACTGAAATCTGATGCGCATAAAAATCTTATACACATTGCGTCATTTATAGCCATTTTTACGGTTTCTGCATAGTAAAGTGCATCGAGCGGCACACTTTGGCCGCGAAATGAAACATCGAAAAATTCATAATTGTTGGAAGAGATTAATTCGGTTTATACGAAAACCGCATGCGCAACAACTGATTTCCACGAATACGCGAATTGCATGCTTTTTAATATTGATAATTTTTATGAATTGTAATTGCAAAATATATATAGACATTTTTTATAATCTACCGATATTTAACAATCATCTAAAAGAATTTGCAGAAGAAAGCGTCGTATATTTTAGAAGATTAAGGCAAAAACGCATTACCTCATCCATACTAAAAAATCGAAAATTCAAATAAACGTTTTGTCTTCATTAAAAAATTAATTTATTTTATTTTCCGATATCTTAATGCTTCTATTTTTTTCGCGTCTATTATACCGTATTTCAATGTGATTTGACAAGTATGCAAAGAAAACAAATATGTTTATCCATTTGTGATTAAATTCGCGAATTACAACAAATGGGAATTAATTTAATTTATATTTAAATTATATTTAAAATATTTAAAACCGCTATAACTTTTGTGCGCAGCATCCGAATTTGCGAACGCGAACAGATTTCGAATCAGCATATTTTTTTTAACCTATGTACCATATACCATAAATGTGCTCGCAAAAAATTTTTTAATCTTTTTTTTAATGGAATTTTAAAAGAATTTTGTAATTTCCCATTTACATTTGTCCCAATTTAAAACTATCCATACACATACCAATCTGAAATATATAAAAAATGTTCTATGTTAATCATTTGTATGAACTGGAACAAAATATATATGGGAGCTATATGTAAATCTGGACTTATTTGAGCAACCGTGGCATCCACCATTTGGTATCCAGTGCGCTGTAAACGTTTCTGTCGATCGGAGAAACGTTTACAATTTGCTGCTCACTTTTTATGAACTCAAACGAATATATTGTTCGGTTATATTTACATATAAATATATTATACAAAATCAAATACACGTTATTCTAGGTTTGATTCGGTATGTTTTGGATTAATTCGTGTTAATCGGACAAACTATAGTTATTTGGCATTCCATTTAGTTGGATGCAAATATATATGTAATTTCAATACGCTGAGCAAAATTTTCATACAATCGAAAAAATTTTGACAGTATGGTGCACCATTTACATAAAATCTGACGAATCTATAAGTAGAATATTCTTGAATATTTATTTTTTTACAAAAATTCTTGATATAGTCAAATTATGGTAGAACGCTATCTACCATAATTTGACTATATCAAGAATCGTGTTCTTACGAAAGACACCTGTCGACTTACTTACTTAGCTGGGTTTTTAGAGAACGGTTGTTCCATAAGCCGAGCTTAAAAAAGATTTCCAAGCGCATCGGTCTTGTGCGCAAATCCACCAATTTGGAAGACCACGTTCCAAGATGTTGTTTTCAACTTGGTCTTTCCATCTAATTCGTGGCCTTCCCCTTCTACGGTAACCATCAGTAGGCTCGTTTTTATATGCCTTTTGAGCTGGAGCATTCTCATTCATCCGCACAACATGGCCTAGCCACCGTAATCGATGCAGCTCAATTGGTCTGACTATGTCGATGTCCGCGAATAAATTCTAAAGCTCGTGGTTCATTCGACGCCGATATTCACCGTCGACGCAGATCGGCCCGTAGATCTTTCGGAGAATTTTTCTTTCAAACACCCTAAGAGCTGCCTCATTTGCTTGCGCAAGTACCCATGCTTCTGATCCATATAATAGCACGGATAGTATCAGCGTCTTGTAAAGTGTGAGTTTGGTCTGACGGGAGGTGGCCTTGTTTCTAAACTGCTTACTGAGACCATAGTAGCATCTGTTGGCCATCGCAATCCTTCTCCCAACTTCAAAACTGATGTCATTCATTTTATTTATGGCGGTACCAAGGTATATAAAGTCTTTAACTACCTCGAAGCTCTATATACATCCATTATATCGATGTCATCGGCGTAGGCGAGTAACATGTGTTGTTTGGTGTACAGAGTGCCATTTCTGTTCATCTTTGCGTCTCGTATGACCTTTTCCAGCAATATGTTAAAAAGATCACACGACAAACTGTCACCTTGTCTGAACCCTCGTTGGGTATTGAAGGGCTCCGATAGGTCCTTTCCTACTTTAACTGCTGACCTTGTGCCACTTAAAGTTATCTTGCATAGCCGTATTAATTTTGCAGGAATGCCGAACGTAGACATGTCTTTAAACACCTTTGAACGGAAAGGGCTGTCAAATGTGTCGATGTGTTTCTCGTGGATTTTCCAGGATTTGGCGCAGAGTGAAAATCTGTTCAATGGTGGATTTGCCAGGTCTGAAGCCGCATTGGTATGGTCCAATGATGTCATTGACCATTGGCTTCAGTCGTTACCTTTGCTGCTACATTAAGACGGGTGCGTACCTTGGCTGCCACAAGGTAATGGTCCGAATCGATATTCGCTCCTCGGATCGATCGGTGAACGCCACTATTTGATACCAGAAGCTCTTCAAAATGCTCCTTCATGCTCTGTCACCAGGTTTCCTTCTTCATCTCTACAGGAGGATGTGCCTGCAACACATTGGATGAGCTTTTCGACGTCGAGTTTCCGTGTTGTGTTAGATCTTACCTTTGCTGCTACATTAAGACGGGTGCGTACCTTGGCTGCCATGCCTTCCGTCTATCACAACATGATCAATTTGGTTTCTCGTTGCTGGCCCAGGTGGCCTTGTGTATATCGAGATGCTTGAATCTGGTGCTGCTAACTACCATGTTTTTTGCTGCCGCGAAGTCAATCAACCTCATGCCATTGTCGGATGTTTCTTCATGAAGGCTAAATTTTCCGACGGTGGGGCCAAAGATATTTTCCCTTCCGATTTTTGCATTAAAATCTCCTAGCAGAATATTAATGTCATGGCCAGGGAAACGGTCATATGCTGTTTCTAGGCGCGCGTAAAATATGTCTTTGGTCTGTTCATCTTTATCTTCGGTCGGAGCATGGGTGCAAATGAGACTGTTCTACTGGAGTGAATCTGGAGACGAGGTCTTTTATTCTCCTGTTAACCATAAATCCGCAGCCAAATTCATGTCTCGTTTCATGGCAGCTATAATACACGCCTGTCCCTTTCCATCGCATTTCCTGTAAGGCAATAATATGGGCTTTGTACTTCTTGAGTACATCCGCCAAAGCGAACCCTGCGCCTGTTCTGTACAACGTGCGCACATTTCAAGTGCAGATTCGCACATCCTTTATACGTTTGCGGGGGTCGTCAAAATTAGGGGGATTGGTTTTCTTTTTCTTAGCTTTTTCATAGTAGGTTGGGTTTTCCGAGAGTGGGCAACTAACCCGACGCCTCAACCCATTTTTTATAGTTTTTATGGGTGAACTCGCGGCACATATTAGCTCACTATTTCATCGGGTGATGAGAATAGCTCCCCAGGTGGCACCGTGGGGAGGTCAGTGTCCACAATTGAGATGAAAGAGGGACCAAGATAAGCCTGGACTTCGCCATGTTAAAGCCAATCAAGCCGTTTCTTGTTATCTATCATCCCCTACGCCACCCTGTCGACATCGAATCGAAAAAACGACCAGTCGTCCAATATATAAAACGTCGAATGGTTCTTATGCAGATCCTTGATTATAGGTCCTTATAATACAGAATTCGGTTGAAGATTTTATCTGAGTTCATGTGAGTAATTTTATTTCCAAACTAATATGTTTAATATGATAATGTATTTTAGAAAAAAAAATCGAATCAAATTTACATGAATACTGCCGCCTTTTAAGGGAGATAAAAACATATAAAAAAACTTGCGAACAGTTCTACCCACCAAATAACACCCCTTACTTATAATTAGTCTTCTAAATTGTGTAGCGTTGTGTTTCCTGTTTCATTTATTTTAATTTTATGTTTTTCTTGTTTCTACGGTTCGGTTGCGCTGCACAGCGAACATTGACTTAAGGAAATACGAAGCATGGAAACAGGAAACGGAAATTAAAAATCCTCCACTGCTGATGCTACCGCTGCTTGTTGACTGTAAGTCAAGTATTTATAAAGGGAAATATAAGTGAATCTTCAATATAAGCCAACTAATTTCTAGATTCATATGTTTACTCACAATCGTACATGAGTATATTCAATGATTATTTTTATTAGGGTAGAACTTATTCTTTGCATAAAGAATATTGAAAAAAAAAAACAAAACAAATTATAATAAATAGATGTTAATATTAAAATAAGAAAACTGATTATATTCCACATAGTTCAGTTATGTTTATTTTAATATATACTCTACATTTGCTTATCGTTTTCATTATTGATAAGAAAATGTAGACTATATGGGCAATTCCGCAAAAAGGTAAACCAAAGTCGAAGGATTTGTTTCTTTAATTGTGCTTAAATACGTAAAGTAAAGGCAAAAATACAAAGAAAGACCACATTTGTCATTTTATCTTCTTGTTCTTAGCATAAATACAGTAGATATCGGATATAAGCACATCTCATATAAGAAAAAATCGCATATAAGAAAGATTATCAAAAACCCCGAGCTTATACTTTCTTATATCCTATAATTCCATATAAGAAAGAAATCTCCGGCTTTTTTTGAGTTTCTTATATCCGATATCTACTGTACTAATTTAATGACTATAAATCCAGACACTGTAGAAATAAAAACAGCAAAATCAACAATGTCGCGTGAGTGACCGAGAAAAATCCTTCGCAAATAAATTTTTAAATTTTGAAAGTGCAGTCATAATGCTTGGTATCTCTTATTCATGTAGTGAATATTAAAAGTTCAAAATATTCACACAATTCGCAGAGTTTTCCCATTATTAGTAGTTATGTCTAAAGTCATGTATATTTGAAGTCGCGTGAGTGACCACTCTTTTGTGGCTTTTATCTCAAAAATTAAAAAATATAGGCTCTCAATTTTTTACCACTGATAGTACTCCTAAAGTTCTAGAAAAAAGTATTAAGAGAGAATTTTGAAAAATGTAATTGTTTTCGATTTATTTAAGATTTAAAATTTGACTTTGCCTCTGAAAGTCTGAAAAAGGCGTTAAGTTCGCCTGTCCGACTGTTCAGATTTAGATATAGATATAAATATATATAGCCATATATATTTTCGTCCGATTTTATGTAAATGGTGCACGAAATTTGCCATAGCGTAGTGTTGAGTCTTGATAGATGTGTGTTAAGTTTCGTAAAAATAAGTTTCAATATAGCTCCCATATACAGGCTGCGATATAAATATATATAGCCGTTTTTAACCGTTTCCTTTTGAGAATATGCAAAGAATCACTTTCTGAGTCACTTTCTGGGTAAGAAATATGCAGGAACATGATTGGTTTACATAAACTTTTTATATTTTTTCTCACATATCGATCTTGATCGTTACATCGGAAGCTATAGCACACATTTCAATATAATTCTCTGCAGTATAAAATATCAAGTTCCATATCAAGTTTGGGTTGGGTCCAAAACACATCGTTTGTAATACCATAAAGCAGCATTACAGTTTTGAGTATATACTATTTGATGTTTATGACCGAGTCTTGTTGCTATAGAAAATAAATTAATTTATAATTGACAAATTTGCCAGGATATTTTACGATTTTTGTTCTTGAGTTATAAGCGGTGCAATTGTCAAAAAGGCAAACGTTGTTTTCCCTTCTAAAATTTTCTTGGATATAATTTTTGTAATAATTGAATTCATGGAAAATAAATTTAAATAAAGTCATATCATTTAGACATCAAGAGCCGGAATTATCGTTCAGCATTCGGTTTAAATAGATTATATGTTTATGTTTATACGACTTCCACATAACGGTAGCCCAATGCTAAGTAAGCTTATTATATCTTTCACCATATGGTAAAGTGTATATTAAATTTGTTCGAAATCACGATAGTGATTGCAATATTTAAGATAGAGATTTGATTGGATGTTTGGTAATGAAAATGGGGTATATAGGGAGATGATGGACACGGTTTTCAACCTCATTTTCTGCAATTTGGTATTTTGCGTTTTTAATGTATAGCGAACCTACTTACTAAAAATAATTAATATTGACTCAAGTTTCGAGGTACCCACACATGTAACGGTACCCCCAATATTTCGCAGTTTGTCTGTGATTTGGTACCTTTGACGACATCGTCCCACTTTTTATGATAGCTCCCATATAACGATACTCCCCATTATTCCTTATTTTATGTTGTTTGGCTAATTCGGCTAAAATTTAGATTTTGAATTCTCATATGGTAGCAAATCTTTCTACCAAAAACTATGAATATAGGCACACTTTTTAAGATATCCCCCATATAACGGTACCACCATTAGTGTTTTGGAGTTAATGCACGTTTTAACCAATTAGCTGTAATCATATACATTGAGTTTCCATTGGGTAAAAAATCTTCTTACCAAAAGTATGGATCTTCGTTTTTAGGATAGCCTCCACAATCCCCAAACGACTACTGGTATAAAAGTTCGGTCCAGTCGAACTTAACGCCGTTTTTGTTTGTTATTAGATGTTCTAATTTTATATATCGGTAATTGACATGTTGAGGTATTTTTTTCAAACAAAATAATCTACAGCATGGATCTTAGAATCAAAATTCTATGTTTTTCTATAATTTTCCATCCTTGCATTTGTTTTGACATTAAATACAATGTTCGCGTGTGCAATCAATGATATACTTCTCAATTATTTTTTTTGTATTCTCACATAAAATACTTTCAATACAATGTCAATCTAATTGAAAAAAATAAAATATTTTGGAAATTTTCAATAATTGACAAATTTGGGATTAAAATATCTCAAATTAAAACTACGACATGGTGCAATCAAAATAGCTCGATACTAAATTCGTGGAAATGCAAGTTTGCTACATAATATTGCTTTGCAATTTTTTTTTCGATTTTTTTCTCACCTTTTAAACCTTCCCTGGAGCTCCACGAACATTTCAAGACTAAAATAAGAAAAATCCGTTCAGCCGTTCTCGAGTTTTAGCGAGACTAACGAACTGCAATTCATTTTTATATGTAGAAGATTTCAGTGGTGCTTAGTCAACTTTGAGTGCGTATTATTTCGATTGTGTTTGCAATAATTAATTTGTGTAAAATGGAAGATATAGATACAAGTGAGCATATTTGTATTAAATTAAAACATTTTTATGTTAGCGACACTATACTTGAAAATAGCCTTTTAGCCTATGAAGACTTTAAAGGGTTAAAGTTATTTGATAGATTGACTTTCAGTAAACTATTTAAAAAATTACCCAATATGACCTCTTTGAAATTTTGCAAATAAATTAAGTGATAAGTAATGAGTTATTTCCAATTTATTTCAAGTTGCAATTTTTTGCGTGTGAGTAATGCCTTTTTTAACTAGGCAACTTCCGTATAAAAAATCGATCTTTTGGAAATATGGCGAAAAGAAGGTAACAAAATCAAAAAAAAAAACTGGTGCTGTTTTCAAACATGTAGTGAACAAAATTGATGTCGACAATATTTCGGATGAACGAGAGAAATTTTTAAAGAAAATTTTATTTTGCTTAAAATTAGAGCAAAAAGACGAATATTTTCAAAAACAACCTGTAAGAAAAGATGAAAAGTCGGACGAGGCTGACTATATGACACCCTTTACCACTTTGGGTACAAACAAAAAATGATAATGTGTACAATATCCTGTTGATAGAAGAGACGTACCATCTTTGGACTTACCATCTTTGACATGTAATCGGGTAAAAAAACAAATGTGATCGACATAGATATTTGAGCCAATTAAAACCATACACATGAAATTCTGAAATCTATAATAAAATTGCATGTCAATTGCAATCGGACCAATATTGGCAGTATGGTGTTCTATTTACATAAAATCGGACGAAAATATATATGAGAGCTATATCTAAATCTGAACTGATTTCAACAAAACTTGGCACATATTAATCTAGACCTAATTCAGTTCTCTGTGCAAAATGTTGTCCCATGCATAAAATCGGACAAAACTATATATGGGTGCTATATCTAAATCTGGACCGATTTTCAGGAAACTTAACACACATCATTCTAGACCTACTCCATTACGCTATGCCAAATTTCGTGCAAATCGAAAGATATATATGGACTTTGGTACACCATTTACTTAAATCGGACGATGATATATATAGGATCTATATCTAAATCTGAACCGATTTTCAGGAAACTTAACACACATCATTCTATACCTAATTCATTACGCTGTGTCAAATTTCGTGCAAATCGACGAAATATATATGGGAGCTATATATAAATCTGAACCGATTTTTCCCAATTTCAATAGGGTTCGTCCTTGGGCCAATTAAGTGACCTGTGCCAAATTTCATCCAAATCCTGTACCTTGTTAACAAAAATACATGGACGGAAGGACAGACGGACATGCATAAATCGACTCAGAAAGTGATTCTATGCATATTCTCAAAGGGAACCATGGGTCTATCTCGATTATTTTTGCCTGTTACAAACATATGCACAAAGACATAATACCCTGTTTCACAGTGTGGTGAAGGGTATAAAAATATAAAAAGTACATTCGGCATATACAGATAGTGCTATATCATTTCCTTAATATATATTTTGAGTTTGTCTTTAAAAATATTCCTTTAATATAGTTCGAAAGTACATAACAAGTACCAACCGTGATTGCATTGACAAACATGTGAGAGGAAAAAAGCTTTTTCTGATGGTGTGTGTGGCATTGAGACGTCAACGTCCTAGAAAATAAATCGGTTCTGATTTAGATATAGTTCCTTGACATATTTTCATTGGACTTAATGTAAATGGTGCACCAAAGTCGCTACATATCCTTCGATTTGCACCAAATTTGGCATAGCGTACTGAAGAATCTTGAATGATGTGTGCTAAGTTTCATGAAAATCGGTTCAGATTTAGATGTAGCTCCCATATACATTTTCGTCCGATTTAAAGTAAGTGGTGAACATAAGTCCCTTTATATATTTCGATTTGCAAGAAATTTGGCATATCGTATTGAATAAAGTCTATAGTGATGTGTGCTAAGTTTCGGTTCAGATTTTGATATAGCTCCTATATATATTTTCGTCCGATTTAATGTAAATTGTGCGCTAAAGTTTGGAAGATTGGCACACAATTTTTTAAAATGTACTTAAGTTAGTTTAAACTAACGTGTGCCAATTTTTTTTTGAAACCGATTCAGATTTACATATAGCTCCTATATATTTTTTCGTCCGATTTTAAGTAAACGGTGCACTAATATAAATTAATTTCGGGCAATTTTCCTTAAAATCGGTTCAGATTTAGATATAGCATAGCTTCCATATATAATTCCGATCTATTCATGTTAATTGTGCCTGATTGAGATTAAGTTTTAAACAGTGCATCACACCGAACGTCATGTGTTAAGTTTGCTTTAAATGAAGGGTATCATATAGTCGGTCCTGGTTTTTAATAAAATAGTTATCTGATTTGTTCCGCGTTTATTGTTTGGTTCTAATACTCTGTTGTAATCACTCTAACTGCGGAGGATATCGAGATAAAAAACTAGAACGTAAGGTTCGAGAATGAACTATATCAGCCCGTTTTGAGGCCTACGCCCCCATATAATGATACCTACCGATTTTCGTATTTTAGATTTTAATATTTAGAACAAAGGATGGCATTATGATGTAAAAATGTTAGTTTCGAAATTGAGCTATATCAGTCATCAATTAGGCTAGCACCTATAAATGTTCGGTAATTCCTACACGATGTAATCAATATTGGTCCCGCTTTAGGTATAGGTTTCAGGGACGTACTCATACAATTTTTTCTGCAATGACAAATGGTCTCATATAACTGTGTCCTCTAAATTGCAGTATTTTGGGGATGCTCCACCCTACCATGTGTCGCCAATATCGGACCACTTTTTGGTGTTTTTGAAATGTCGGCATACGTCCACTTTTTGGTATGTTCCCTATATTTTAATTTCAAGTACCTGTCAGTGTACCTAAGGTGAGGGGTATCCAAAGTTCGGCCCGGCCGAACTTAACGCTTTTTTCACTTGTTTTAATTAAAATAGTTAAGTGATTTGTTCCACGTTATGGGGTTTTCCCCATATTGGCGTATTCCACCATAGTATGGGGGTATTCCGTACTCGATGTTAATATTTAGTGTGAAGGAAGGTATTGCGATACAAAACGAAAATGTTAGCCCCTTATATAATGATAACTTCAAATATTCGGTATTACATACACGATAAATCAAAATTTATATTTTGAATTTCTCAGATAGAGAAATTCAATAAATTATCTTATTCATGTACTGCGAGATAAAATCAATATTTTCGGGCTTAAGCAAGTATCCATCCCGTTAAAAATATTTTGTATTTGTTTTTTCTTCACGACTAATTTTTCTCGTGTACGGATATCCGTAGGTATTTATTTCCTGATTCCAGGACCTCCTCCGACAACATTCATATGGGCAAAGCTGTTCAGTCACATGAACTTCATGAACATAACTACACTGGCCTATTTTACAAGGTATATAATTTAAGTTCTTTGTCCTTAACTGGCGCTAGACTTCTTTTCTAACATTTTAAAACTAAGTTTGAATATAAATATTTTTAATAAAAAATACTGTTTCGAGAAAAACTAGTTTCAAGAGCATCCTTGATGCTGACACCATAAATCGGCAACGGCTCTGATTGGCTTTAACATGGCGAAGTCCAGGCTTTTCTGGGTCCCTCTTTCATCTCAATTGTGGACACTGACCTCCCCGTGGTGCTGCTGGGGAGCTATTCTCATCACCCGATGAAATAGTGAGCTAATATGTGCCGCGAGTTCACCCATAAGAACTATAAAAAATGGGTTGAGGCGTCGGGTAAGTTGCCCACTCTCGGAAAACCCAACTACTATGAAAAAGCTAAGAAAAAGAAAACCAAACCCACCTAATGTTGACGACCCCCGCAAACGTATAAAGGACCACGATCTGCGAATCTGCACATGGAATGTGCGCACGTTGTTCAGAACAGGCGCAGTGTTCGCTTTGGCGGATGTACTCAAGAAGTACAAAGCCCATATTATTGCCTTACAGGAAATGCGATGGAAAGGGACAGGAGTAAGTCACTCCAGTAGAACAGTCTCATTTGCACCCATGCCCCGACCGAAGATAAAGATGAACAGACCAAAGACATATTTTACGAGCGTCTAGAAACAGCATATGACCGTTTCCCCGGCCATGACATTAATATTCTGCTAGGAGATTTTAATGCAATAATCGGAAGGGAAAATATCTTTGGCCCCACCGTCGGAAAATTCAGCCTTCATTAAGAAACATCCGACAATGGCATGAGGTTGATTGACTTCCCGGCAGCAAAAAACATGGTAGTTAGCAGCACCAGATTCAAGCATCTCGATATACACAAGGCCACCTGGATCTCTCCTGATCAAGCAACGAGAAATTAAATTGATCATGTTGTGATAGACGGAAGGCATTCATCCAGTGTATTAGACGTCCGATCGATCCGAGGAGCGAATATCGATTCGGACCATTACCTTGTGGCAGCCAAGGTACGCACCCGTAATGTAGCAGCAAAGGTGCGATCTAACCCAACACGGAAACTCGACGTCGAAAAGCTGCAAACACAACGGGTAGCCGATGCCTACTCCGCTCAACCTACCCATCTGCTTGAAGAAAGCACTTCTTGTCCCGATAGTAATATAGAAGCACAATGGCAAAGAATTGCCCAATCCCTACAAACTGCAGCAAAAACAACACTTGGGTACCAAAAACCACCACCAAGAAACCCATGGTACGATCAGGAGTGTCGTAATGCTACTGATGTGAAAAACGCAGCGTATAGGGCAACCCTGCAGACAGTAGCAACACGTAACGTGATGGAGTATTATCGGGAGAAAAGGAGAGAGGAGAAACGTGTTTTTAGAAAGAACAAGAAAAACGTGAACGTGAGCAAATCGAGATGTACAGGAGTCAGAATGAAGTCCGGAAATTTTACTAAAAACACCAAACCGAAGGCTTTGGTGCAGGCACATCCTCCTGTAGAGATGAAGAAGAAAACCTGGTGACAGATACAGACAGCGTGTTGAGATCTGCATGAAGGAGCATTTTGAAAAGCTTCTGGTATCAAATAGTGGCGTTGAAGAAGATACCCCAGAACCAATAAGAGATGATGGTATAGAGTGTATACCACCTAGCAAAGATGAGGTCATAAAAGCAATTAATCGGCTCAAGAACAACAAAGCAGCAGGAGCCGATGGGTTACCAGCCGAACTATTCAATACTGGTGGCCAGATGCTAGTCAGGAGCATGCACCAGCTGATTAGTACAATTTGGCTAGATGAATGCATGCCCAATGATTGGAACCTCAGCATCCTGTGTCCCGTGCACAAAAAAGGAGACGACGATATGTGCCAACTATAGAGGAATAAGTCTCCTTCCCATCGCATATAAAGTGCTATCCAGTGTGCTGTGTGAACGACTGAAGTCAAGGGTCAATGACATCATTGGACCAATGCGGCTTCAGACCTGGCAAATCCACCATTGACCAGATTTTCACTCTTCGCCAAATCCTGGAAAAGGCCCACGAAAAACACATCGACACATACCACCTATTTGTCGACTATAAAGCCGCATTCGACAGTCGCATTGTAACAGTCTACGTTCGGCATTCCTGCAAAATTAATACGGCTATGCAGGATAAATTTAAGTGGTACAAGATCAGCAGTTAAAGTAGGAAAGGACCTATTGGAGCCCTTAAATACCGGAGGATTCAGACAAGGTGACTGTTTGTCGTGTGATGTTTTTAACATCCTGCTGGAAAAGGTCATACGAGACGCAAAGGTGAACAGAAATGACACACTGTACACCAGACAACACATGTTTTTCGCCTATGCCGATGACATCGATATAATGCGTCGAACATTGCGAGCGGTAACAGCCACCTTTGAACAAATTGAAAAGGAGTCTGCCAAAGTGGGTCTGGTAGTAAACGGCGAGAAGACCAAGCTGATGGTATCAACGCGCAAGACGTCCAGTAGACTCGGACCAATTGTGGAACTTGAGAACTACAGCTTCGAGGTAGTTAAAGACTTTATATACCTTGGTACCGCCATAAATAAAACGAATGACATCAGTTTTGAAATTCGGAGAAGGATTGTGATGGCCAACAGATGCTACTATGGTCTAAGTAAGCAGTTTAGAAACAAGGTCACCTCCCGTCAGACCAAACTCACACTTTACAAGACGCTGATACGCTGATTATATGGATCAGAAGCATGGGCACTTGCGCAAGCAGATGAGGTAGCTCTTAGGGTGTTTGAAAAAAAATTCTCCGAAAGATCTACTGGCCGATCTGCGTCGACGGTGAATATCGGCGTCGAATGAACGCGGATATTGACATAGTCAGTTGTATTGAGCTGCAGCGACTACGATGGCTAGGCCATGTTGTGCGGATGAATGAGAATGCCCCAGCTCAAAAGGCATATAAAAACGAGCCTACTGATGGTTCCCGTAGAAGGGGAAGGCCACGAATTAGATGGAAAGAACAAGTAGAAAACAACATCTTGAAACGTGGTCTTCCAAATTGGTGGAACAACCGTATGGAACAACCGTTCTGTAACAAGCCAGCTAAGTAAGTAATAGGGTGGATGGTATCAATTTATATTTTCTTATATATTATGCTGTAACCAATTCCAGTGATTTCTGAACAGTTATATCAAAAATTTACCCAACATCGCGTTTTTATGAAACGGAAATTAAAAAGGCCTCCCTGCGCAAAATTTCCATATATCCCTAAAATTGGAAAAACTTTAAGAATCACAGAGATTCGGTAGGTTTTTTACTAAACTGTTTTATTATGCAAAAGGAAACGTCTGTCTGTCCATTTATTATTGTAAACAAAGTACAGGTTGCATTTATGATCCAAATTAGATAAAATTTGATACTGTTCTTTTATTGTGAATTTCATCGATATGGTACTCGAAATACATAAAGTTTTTCCGATTGCTACGAAATTTCGCAATGCATAGTTAATTCATAGCTTATTCATGTAGTTATATGATACAAATATTTTAGTTCATCTGATTTCATGTCAATGATTCTCCAATGGACTGTTCTATCGACCAGATATTGTACGCATCCAACCGTAATTATTTGTGATGTTACAATTTTGTAATATTCCATTTTCAGAAAATCAGCTATATTGTTTTTGTGGCACATCAATGATTTTTGGTACACATATAAAGAAAAATATTTTGACTCCGAAACAGTTCGCGATCAAATTTTTGGTTGATGTGCGCAAAGGTTATCGAGGTTTTAATTTTGGGCATAAGAAAAAAATCTTAAAATCACGCCGTTTATTATATTAACCAAAAACGTTGACATAGAACTTCCACCGTAAAATAAGAATATGAATATATTATAATAATCGCGCTAAAGTTGCACATCTTCGCGAAATATGAGAAAAGTAAAAAAAACCAGTGAGCGGAGCAGTATAGTCGGACGGGGCCGACCATATGATACCCTACACAACTTCCACGAAACTATAACTTTCTGTGGTTCTATATTCTGAGCTTAGGCAATACTACGCGATATATGAACCCTCTTGACCGACTAGAGGTCAAAAAATATACAGTACAGCCCTTCTAATCACTGGTTCAGATTCCCTCCAACGTGGGTTGTGTTTTGATGTTCGGCTTTCAATTTTGGCCCACTTCATCCCAAAATTATTATCTGATCATCACCGAAAATTATAGGCGTTGTCGGTGGCCATAACTTGAACCTCATAGAAAATTTCAAAGCGATCAGCACTATATTTCCGCCCTCTACTGTGGTAATGGGTTACTAAATAATATATGAATACGTAAGCACCTGTAAATATTTATGTGTAAGTCCCGCATCCGAATACATACGACAATATAATTGGTATCAATTTAAAGATCAACCACTCCTTTTGAACATACTATCAACTTCTCGGGTCTAGGACCTTCAGGTGCAAATATATACCCCATAGAATACAAATTTTGTAATTTTTCACACAAAAGTCAGGGTCCATTTGACCAGCTAAATATTAACCGATCTTTATCAGAACAGCCATACTTATTCTTTGACCCGATCCCCTTCTTCGCGGTGTTTGGGTCATAATTGTGGCCTCTGGAGCGACCAGAAAAACCAACAAAAATAAAGTTTTTGGTCCATTTCATCCCCTAAATAATAACCGATATTTTCCAAAAAAAATTTCGTGAAGATTGGTCAATTACTGTGGCCTGTATCGTGTTTACAAATTATAATGGACAGACGGACGGACACACATGTCTAGATCGAGGTGGATCTAGGACCAATATTTTGCGCCGTTACAAACTTTTGGGGCTGCACAAAGCTATAATACCCTGACAACATAGTTGAGTAAGGTATAAATATAGGAGATAAAATCAATATTTTCATTATATTAAAATTAATTTAAAACCAGTAAGGAAAGTAGTAAAGTCGGACGGGGCCGACTGCCAAATTTCATGCAAATCGAAGGAAATATAGGGAATATAGGGACTTTGGTGCCCCATTTATATGAAATCGGACGAAACTATATATGGGAGCGGGCCCACAGGGCCGCCCACCTGCGTACGTCCCTGATGGGAGCTATATCTAAATCTGGACCGATTTTACGAAACTTTGCAGACATTGTTTTAGACCTAAATGATTAAGCTGTACCAAATTTCGTGCAAATCGAAAGATATATAGGGACCGTTTACATGAAATCGGTTAAATATATATATGGGAGCTATATCTAAATCTGAACCGATTTTTCCCAATTTCAATAGGGTTCGTCCTTTTACCGAATAAGTGACCTATGCCAAATTTCATCCAATTCGGATCATAAATGCGACTTGTACTTTGTTTACAATTTAACATGGACAGACAGACAGACGGACGGACGGACATGCATAAATCGATTTAGAAAGTGATTCTATGCATATTCTCAAAAGGAACCATGTGTCTATCTCGTTTCCTTTTGCCTGTTACAAACATATGCACAAAGACATAATACCCTGTACCACAGTGTGGTGAAGGGTATAAATATCTAGATAATCTAAACACCATGATGAATCAAATGATATCAAAATCACACAAGTCCGTGTAGCGGTTTGCAAATCACAGCGATAACAAAAGAAGATATTAAGGAAAAATATTTGTTTTTGATTCGAAAAAATAATGTCATCATATTTATTATACCCTTCACCACACTGTAGTACAGGGTATTCTTTGTGCATATGTTTGTAACAGGCAAAAATAATCGAGATAGACCCATGGTTCCTTTTGAGAATATGCATAGAATCACTTTCTGAGTCGATTTATGCATGTCCGTCCGTCTGTCTGTCCGTCTGTAGATGTTAAATTGTAAACAAAGTACAGGTCGCATTTATGATCCGAATTGGATGAAATTTGGCACAGCTCATTTGTTTGGCCCAAGGACGAACCCTATTGAAATTGGGAAAAATCGGTTCAGATTTAGATATAGCTCACATATATATTTTCGTCCGATTTAATGTAAACGGTCCCTATATATCTTTCGATTTGCACGAAAATTGGCACAGCGTAATGAATTAGGTCTAGAATGATGTGTGTAAAATTTTATAAAAATCGGTTAAGATTTAGATATAGCTCCCATATATATATATATTCGTCCGATTTAAGTTTTTAAGTTTTAAGTTTCGTGAAAATCGGTTCAGATTTAGATATAGCTCCCATATATATCTTCGTCCGATTTAAGGTAAATTGTGTACCAAAGTCCCTATATATCTTTCGATTTGCTCGAAATTTGGCACAGCGTAATGAATAAGGTCTAGAATGATGTATGCCAAGTTTCGTGAAAATCGGTTCAGATTTAGATATAGCTCACATATATATAGCTCCTATATATAGCTTCGCCCGATATTAGGTAAATAGTCCACTAAAGTCCCTGGAAATCTTTTGGTATAGCGTACTGAATTAAGTCTAGAATGATGTGTGCAAAGTTTCGTGACAATCGGTTCAGATTTAGATATAGCTCCCATATATATTTTCATCCGATTTAAGGTAATTGTTGTACCAAAGACCCTATATATCTTTCGATTTACACGAAATTGGGCATAGCGTACTGGCATTTGGGTCTGTAATAATTTGTGCTAAGTTTCATGAAAATCGGTTCAGATTTAGATATTTGCTCGAAATTTGGCACAGCGTAATAAATAAGGTCTAGAATGATGTATGCCAAGTTTCGTGAAAATCGGTTCAGATTTAGATATAGCTCACATATATATAGCTCCTATATATAGCTTCGCCCGATATTAGGTAAATAGTGCACTAAAGTCCCTGGAAATCTTTTGGTATGGCGTACTGAATTAAGTCTAGAATGATGTGTGCAAAGTTTCGTGACAATCGGTTCAGATTTAGATATAGCTCCCATATATATTTTCATCCGATTTAAGGTAATTGTTGTACCAAAGACCCTATATATCATTCGATTTACACGAAATTGGGCATAGCGTACTGGCATTTGGGTCTGTAATAATTTGTGCTAAGTTTCATGAAAATCGGTTCAGATTTAGATATAGCTCCCATATATATTTTTGCCCGATTGTAGGTAATTGGTGCACCAAAGTCCCTGGAAATCTTTTCATTTGCACGAATTTTGGCATAGCGTACTGAATTAAGTCTGGAATGATGTGGCAAAGTTTCGTGAAAATCGGTTCAGATTTAGATATAGCTCCCATATATATTTTCGTCCGATTTTATGTAATTGGTGCACCAAAGTACCTATATATCTTTCGATTTGCACGAATTTTGGTATAGGGTACGTTGGTCAGCTAAGTACTTCGCTTTGTTACAAGAGACATTTGGGTTTGAAAGGTTTTTTGTATAGAAGCAATAGCTTCTGGGGAGAATATCCCAACAAAAAACTAAGGGAACATATGACCGCCAACACTACTGAAGTACTGAATTAAGTCTAAAATGATGTTGCTAAGCTGCGTGAAAAGATCCATAGCAAGGCCGAATGACACAACGTACTGAAGTAATATAAATTAGTCTCTGGCAATTTTCCCTGAAATCAATTCAGATATAGATATATAACAAAATCGCGTCGTCTGTTGGGATACTATTTAGAATATACCCAAAGTGGTGAAGGGTATCATATAGTCGGCCCAGCCCGACTTTACTACTTTCCTTACTGGTTTTTTAATTTTATACAAGAAATTTCAGAAAAAATGCTGGGGTTATTCTGCTATTTTACACGAATTTCGCCGAAAAATTGACATATATAAAAATAATCACTTTTTGTGTATAGGTATACGCCTTGCGGATTCTAGCAAGACCCTTCCGATAAATCTTGGGGTTCTATAAATAGGAATAAATCTTAAAATAAAATAATATTATGAAATATATTTTTAAATTGCGTCTAAATCGCGTAATTCTCAAAATTATTTAATGCGCATGCGGTTTCCAGGAATTACTGAAGTTTATCTTCCAATCCATATATATTTTGCGAAATTTCATTTAACGGCTAAGATGTGCCACACGTTGCATTGAAGTACCCAAAAACTCGTAAAAAGCGAATAATTTCCGAAAACTGCGCGCATACGATTTCGGTGTGCACCCTAAAAAAATATCGATCTATACCGATTTCAATGAGGTCCATTAAAAAACATGGATGTGCCAGCTCATACTATTTTTGAGATAAATTGGGTACATCTCTCTTTCGGCTGAAGTTTTTAAAGTTCTCTTTTCGAAAAAGATCAAAACCCGTATGAGGTAATTTATTGAAGCGGAAATGATCCACAGAAAACTCAAATAAATCGGCGATATTTTCAATAAAATTTTTTGCCAAATTTCGTGTTTTTAGAAGGCAATTTTGATCGCACAAAATTTTCACCATCGGATGAGTATTACTCTGAAGCTGTGCATACTACATACACAAAATACATATCAAATTACGCAGATTCGCGACTACAATAATCTTATAATCGATTCCTGTTAGCGAATTAAAGCTAGAAGTAAAATTTAAAAAAACACTCAAAATTGAGCTTAAAAATGTCAGCATCATTTAAGGTTAGATGCAGTTAAAATTTTGAAAAATGATACATAAAGGACGTAGTCCCCATTCTGTTGGCTTCTAGTTTTACTTTGACACGAAGACAGTCATGGACAGTTCGCAACGACAGATCAATTAACCCAAAACAATTCACTTTTTTCATATACTTAAGTAATTCCCGAGTTATAAAGGGGTGAGCTTCAGCTATGTTAAAAAATTGGCAATATTGCACATATACACTGCGTATCATAACTATAGACGCACCTTTAATTTAATTGGTATGTTAGTTGACAAATAAAACGGACCCATTAAGTTATTGTTCACAATAAAACGATCAAAAACACATATTATTCAACAAAAATAATTAATTTATTCTTTATGGTTTCGCCGAATTCTGCACTTTCAAAATTGCTGGTGTTGCATAACTATAGACGCACTTTTACAAAATTAGAAAATTTTTTTTTTTAAATTTAAATAAAATAAAAGAAATTTTATAATTCTATTCGAATAAAGCATTCCGTGGCTATAAAATGCTCCCAAGGTGGCGGTTACCGAAATATCGTTATTTCTTAATACGATATATCGGTGGCGGTTCCTTAATGGCCTTGGAAGCATTTTATAGCCATGGAATGCTTTATTTGACATTTCCATGTTGTCGGATGAATTCAATGGAGTACGTTCAAGTCTTGGAAGACAAATTATTGCCATTTTGGGAAAGCAGCAACAATCAAGGACTCGTTTTTTAGCAGGACAACGCACCAGTTCATAAAAGTCGTCATACTCAAGTATGGTTAAAATCGAAAAATATTAAAATTTCCGACCAGAATCCGATCGAGAACATGTGTGGAATCTTGACTCATCGTGTCTATGCAGAAAACCTCCAATACCAAACTGTATTTTACCTCCAAGAAGTGATTATCGATGAATGGCGGTCAATCGATGAAGACTTGCGAATAATTTTGATCAACAGTGTGATGGATAAAATTTTTGAACATATTCAAAATTAGGGAGGTCCTACCCATTAATTATAAAAGTTATTTTATTTTATTTAAGTTTTAAAAATTAAATTTTTCTAATGTTGTAAAAGTGCGTCTATAGTTATGCAACACCAGCAATTTTGAAAGTACAGAATTCGGCGAAACCATAAAGAATAAATAAATTATTTTTGTTGAATAATATGTGTTTTTGATCGTTTTATTGTGAACAATAACTTAATGGGTCCATTTTATTGGCAACTAACATACCAATTGAATCAAAGGTGCGTCTATAGTTATGATACGCAGTGTATGTCCCCATACTGCAAGAATGTATTAATTATACCCTACACAACTATGTTGTCAGGGTATTATAGCTTTGTGCAGCCCCAAAAGTTTGTAACGCCGCGAAATATTGGTCCTAGACCACCCTTTAAGCCTATTGATCCTCATATCTCGACTAACTGAGTCGATCTAGACATGTGTGTCCGTCCGTCTGTCCATTATAATTTGTAAACACGATACAGGCCACAGTTATGGACCAATCTTCACGAAATTTTGTATGTAGTGAGTCGGACTGGGCCGACCATACGATACCCTACACAACTTCCATGAATGTAACATTCTGTGGTTCTATATTCTGAAATTGGGCAATATTTCGCGATATTTGCACACTTTTGACTGGCTAGAGGTCAGCAAATGTTACTAATAATCAGTACAGACCCTCTAACTACTTGTCCAGATTCCCTTCACCGTGGGTTGTGTTGTCATGTTCGGCTGTCGACTCGAAAAGTACAAACAATTAAGTTTTCGGTCCACTTCATCCGAAAAATTATTATCTGATCATCACCTAACATGTCCTTGACCATAACTGGAACCTTATGGAACATTTCAAAGCAATCAGCACTATACTTCCGCCCTCAAGTGTGGTAATAGGTTACCAAATAATATATGAATACGTAAGCACCCGTAAATATTTAAGTGTAACTCCCACATTGCGGCCTCTGGAGCGATCAGAAAAACCGAGAAAAATAAAGTTTTTGGTCCATGTCATCCCCTAAATATTAACCGATCTTTTCCAAAAACAATAGGGGTCTTCATTGGCCGGAACCCATCCAACATGCAAAATTTCGTGAAGATTGGTCCATAACTGTGGCCTGTATCGTGTTATTATAATGGACAGACGGACGCACGGACGCACATGTCTAGTTCGACTCAGTTAGTCGAGATATGAGGATCAATATGCTTAAAGGTGGGTCTAGGACCAATATTTCGCGGCGTTACAAACTTTTGGGGCTGCACAAAGCTATAATACCCTGACAACATAGTTGTGTAGTGTTTTGATTTTGATAAAGACTCTAACGAAATTATAAAAATAAAATAATTGCCCGAAATTTGGAAAACAACTGTAAAAAAAGCTGATGCTACTTGAAACCTTTTACTGAATAAATAGAATAAGAATTGTTAAAATGGTGAAACAAATTTATAGTCACTTATCAATTGGCTGGACCGATTAGACTCAACATTTTAGCCAGTTGTCTGTGATTGTTGTGGAAAATTTATGAAAGGGACAAATCCGCAAAAAAATATTTTAAAGGAACGGCTGGCTGGAATTGAAGTGGATAAGTTTTAATGAAGAAAAATTTTGAAAAAAATCCGTGAAATGTGGCAAAATATATTTTGAAGGATTTTTGCATTGCCACACATTCTTTATCGAACTTTTTTGATTTCATCACTTCATAGTTTTTTTTTGCGAAAATTGGCAGCCTATAATCTTTTTAAGCAATTGCCAATTATGAACAATTCTTAAAATATGTTCATTTCCTACAATCAATTGAAATAATATTTAAAGTGAAAATTAGCTTATATTTTAAACAGTTATTGATTTAATAATATAAAGCCGAAGAAAGCGATATCTATCAAAGATGCGAATATTATTTCCGATCATTGTATACTTACATACAATCAAGAATTCTAATGTTCGAAAATATAAGTTATCCTGTGTGAAACAACTTTCAAGGTATGACTATATTGGGACATTTTTCTCAAATAAAAACAGGATGAATCTTCACAATCTGAAATGCCATATTATAACCGATTCAGTTAAACATATTTACAAGAACCTACTATTTAACAATATTGCTAATAAAATTGTTAAGTTAAGACAACGTTTGTCGGATCTGCTAGAATAGTACAATTTTTCAAAAAATACAATGATATGTCATTTATTTAAGTTATCGCGGTGTTAAAATCCAAGCATGAGCAATATTTCCAATATACCAATATAATTGATAACACTGTAAAGTTAAACCGTTTCTCTTTCATACACTGTCAACATCTACAGACCTAATATTCACGGGTGCAAGATTAATATTTCGTTGTGTTATCATTTTGGACAAAAACAAACCTGTAAATTTTGATGTAATATTACGAAATTAAAGTTGGGATGAGGTCGGTTACACCCTAGTGCGTTATCGTGCCCACCAACCAGACAGAAATGGTGCTTGTTTTAAGACTCTCTTTAAATTTGGGGTCATGAACAAAAATCTTCTCTTAAGATTTCAGTAATTGCAAATATCAAAAACATTCGTGATTTAACAATAACTAGAATGGCTAATGATTTTAAATTTTTTACACGAACTCGTCTTTTTTTTAAAGGCGAATCAAGTTCGGTATTGGATTGCGCTTGTGTAAGTGTGTCGCAGATATACTCCTTGATATTCGGTGTTTTAAGAAATTTGATATGTTATAACTTGACAATTTATTTCCCATCCAGCTGAGACAAATATAATATTATGGCATAATCGGTGGTCATAGTTTAACACTATTCCATTTCAAGGTATGTTCTATATAGGTCCACATTTTATTTAGCAAGATTCCGCTTTTACATTGTTGTCACTTATTCAGAAAGTATTTCGTTATCCCATGCAAACGTTCAATATGTCTGTGAACATATTGACTGTTGCACTCGAAGGTCTAATATTTTCTTTGCAATTATTTCCCATTTGCTTATTTCTGCTGCTTGAATTGATTGGCTTTGTTGGTGCTGCTTTCCATTTGATTTCTCTATTTCATGCTCTCCCATAAAACAAAATAAATTAATTTGTCAAGTTTAAAATTTTCTGACTGAATAGATAATGGATTTAAAAGTTTCAAGTCACAATTAATCAAAAAGTTTCCATGAATCATTTTGTTTGATTTGAGGACAGAGAATAATTTATAGTTGGTTGAGACGTCAATTTAGGACAGTTATAAATGAAATTGAAACTGAAACTGATAACGTTGTAGATAACTTTGTTTCCCAAAGCAAGAAATACGTTGTAAACGTAAGATATATTTCGAGTGGAGAATATTAATTAAAATAATTTCTATACATATTATTCAGGCATTAAATCTAGATATGTTTTCAATGAACTGAATATGGAAATTATGAAAATAAATTTGTTTATGTAATGTTTATTCCGAAATCAATAAGCATAAACTGCATATAAATAACACGATAGATCTGAATTACATAGATTAGATATTGCAAAATAATTAAATAAGCCTTCCTTAAGGAGAAAAAGTTGTTCAATAAAAAAAGATATCTACATATATTTTAATTAAACATAAAATCCATTTGACATTTAAAAAGGAAAAAAATAATAATTCAAACTTCGATATAACGTAAGTTTTATAGGGTATGATATAGTCTACCCGTCCTTCTGTGGTTTTTTTCCTTAAGGGATTCTTCTCGCATCCACCACCACCATAGAGTGCCTTTTTTTCTTGAAGTCACGTCATTGTTAACATTCTTCAAAGATAAGCAAATGTCTAGGGCATGCTAACCATTGCAGTAGGGTGGCCCTTGATTTTAATTATATCATCAGATATGTTATTTTATGCCTAACTGCTATTTTATAATTGGTAGTAAAAGCGAACCACTGTTCGTAGAATTTTTGTGTCATGAAGGCATTAGTTGGTATGTGCGCCTGTACTTATTTGAGGTTTGTGAGAGTTTTCTTATCATGTTTGCTCCAAGGTAATTATGCAGAAGATGACGCATAATTTTGCAATATTCCCGAAATGATGCATAAGCTGTCATAAATTTTGAATTTTACTTCCTCGTTTGAGCATGTGTGGAATCATCAACGATGCCGCCGCGTATCGTAGAGAATATGGTCGTCAACGTCGCTGTTAATGTTGTACGTAACTTTTGCTCCGAATTTGGCGTCCTCGCTGCCACCAATTAGGCAGTATGTGTGTGTGTAATAATATACAATACCCAGTTGTACAAAAAATATCAATTGTCTGCTATTATATAGTTATATAGCTAGTTACTTGGTGATCTAGTTACTTCATACCCCAAAAAGGAACACAAAATAGACTGTTGGATTTTTTTGTCAACTGAAAAAGTTGTTTACACACATCATACCAATTCAGTAGTTACTGGTAATGCAAAGGGTAATGAATCGACTATCGAAATGACTGTATACTGGTAACGCAGGCAGGGGACAATTGACTTCCCAAATGACATACACATGTTAAATTCACCAGTCTAGGGCATGAAGTGGTAACTAGTGGTACTTACAGGTAATTAGTAAAATATCTAGTTCATCACCAGTTACTCGAACTACTGGGTACTGCTGCATTGTGTATGTGTGTGTGTGTATGTGCCTCATTTATGTACTTTAATTTTGTTTATGTCGAGTAGGTGTGGGTAAGCGAGAGTTAGGCGAAAAAGTATGTCAGTTGGAATGTATTCGTGACAGTCTTGAACTTTTAGTCTCCCACTTAGTCGATTTTATAATGACTTAATTATGTATGTACGTCACACCTTTATGGATCGGTTCAGACGCAAGTAATGTACCTCTCACGTTTTTTATTTAATTGCTTTGCAAAGTCTTTTTGCCAGCTTGGTTGTTGTAAGACTTTTATACCAAACGAGTTATGATATGATATGAACGGCATGAAACTTAATGTGAGATAGAGTGACATTTACTTAAGTTTAATGTATAGAACATTTAAGCAGTTAAGAATCATTATTTAAAATATAATGAGTGTATGTCTGAAATATGTCCATACATACATACACACGCCTATGATAGCGGTAAAGCCAGTGACAGGTACTTACTGTCTATGAGTTACTTCACTTTAGACAAGTTATTATTATTAGAACATTGACGTGTCTAATACTAAGCCGCCCAAAATTATATATGTACATTATTGTATATTTGCAGAGTTTAATGGGACTGCTTTAGTACCAACAAAGCTTAACATAATTAATGGAAAATTGGGAAGCAAGTTAAATTAAATCTTACGTGTTCTACACAAATAATAGTACAAAAGTGGCCTGAAAATATTGAAAATGTCAAACAAAAATATGTTACGGTTGGAACCAATGTTGTGCCGACTTAAATGGAGAGTTACTGTGTTTGAGCGTAACTGAGAATTCATAGCCAAAAATGGCTGAGGAAAACGACAAAAATAGGAGTATGTTTTTAACCATTTGATGATTTTGGGAAGTTTTAATTAAAGAAAACGTTGTACAACTCACTTCTGGACCCGCCATAAGCTAAACATATCCAGCTGAGAGTATCACCTTTGTTTAGCCCGTTATACCAAATGTAAAAAGATATGTTTGTCGATCACTAAAACATCCGAATCTCAAAATTCAAATTAGAAAGAGTACACATCTGGCTTTGGTCTGAACTAGCAAAATGGCGGACCTAAGATTTTTTTTTTTTTGGAAAATCTATATTTTCAACCAAAAACAAATTGGAAAATAAGGAAGATCTTTACCGATTACATAAGTATTTCATACGATATCTATGTTGGTCAAGAATAACGTGTTAAAATTTGGAACCAATTGGGTTATTAGTTTTCCATTAAAACACTGTTAAAAAAAAACATTTAAAGTTTGAGAAGCACTTCTGCAGTCGCTTGATGCTGCAATAAATGGACAATATCTTCCAGAGTATTTGAGAGTTTCATTTGAAATTTGAATTTAAATGTTTTCTTGAGTTAGTTATTGGTTCAAATTACATAAAGATATCGATTTTTAGAAATTTAGTATTATTTTAGAGTATATTCGAAGGATTATAAAGTTTGAATATGGAATACCGGGTAAAAAACTGTTTCGAAGACAATTTTCAATATAGGTTGTGTCGATGTTTGGACATGTTTTAAGGTCGTAGCAAAATTTTTTGTTTGTAATTTGTTCTTTCGTATTCACGGCCGGCTGAACTTTTTGATTTTTTTATATACTATTTTTTGTGAATATCATATATAAGATGCACTCCAGAGCTGTTCAGGTTAACTCAGTTGCGAGAACACAGTGACTAAAGTTACCATTGCGCAATCTCTGACAGGTCTTTATATGAAATTATACTTGAAATTATCCGATCTATCCAGTTTTTTGTCATTTCTTTTATAAGCCTAATAATATTCCAAAACAGTAAAATTTTCAAGCCGCATTATATGGGAGGTATTCGAAATCTTTGTTCGATCTACCTAGTTTTTGATGACTTACTTTATAGACATACGTAGATATGAAAAGATTTTAAAGAATTTGGTTGCATATTATCGATTTTATATACCAAAAGAGTAACATTTTCAAAACACATTATAGAAGTCAGCAGCCCAGACAACCCCGGGTAGCCTTGGCCCCACTATGTTCACGATGGTGCAGTCATCTCATTTTGTATGGACAGGGAATAATTAAGATGAGGAAATTTGACTGTCCAGCTCGGTACCTAATTTATTTTTATTGACATATAAAAAGGCATGCCTTCTCAAATGTAAATTTTGTATTGTTTGTATCAAAGTTTCTTCTAATCGTAATTTTTTGCTCGAAAATTGTGTGAATATCTTCGACAACAGTCATCCTCATAACAAATTTGAGATGTTGCTATTTTTCACACTGCATAATCTAAATATGTCACTTACTAATATAAGACTTGCACAACATTTGTGTGCAATAGGAACCTAGTTGATACTTATCCGGCGAAATATGTTTTTTTACATTTTGCCAATATCATTGTAATTACCTTTGTAGATTAGACACTTAGGCGTAGAGCTCCAACGTTAAAAGCGTCATGTAAAACTAATTATAAAATGTTTATTTTGTTTTATTTAGTTTGTTTCGTGAGCAAATGTTCGTGTTTGTCACTGGTTTGAAAAGGCTTGCTTTAAATCGCATTTGTCTCATCCAAATCTAGTTGTCGAGCACATAAACTTTGTTTACTCCACATTGTAGTTGTTAGCGTCTAAACTGTATTCAGAGCCTGAAACATACAACAGCTAGTATTACTGGGGTGGTAGGCAAGGATGTGACTGATGCTGATGTTGTTCCAATGTTCTCTGGTAACTGCGTATGATTTGGAGTGGTGTTCATACCTGTGCGTTGTCAAATCAATAAATGTAAAAATTAAGCTCCTTAGTTGTTGTCAGATTAAAACGACGTTGAATTTAATCGGATTATGAATAATAAATGATGCTCTACAAGGCTGACGTTGGTAATAGATCAGGAAATATAATTGAATTTTAAGTTTATGCTATTAATTTCTTGTTATAAACTTGTCGCTGGCTAAATGAAGTCGACGGAACATCAATGTGTACGTATTGGTGCATAGCTAAGTATGTGTCTGAAAGTGTGTGTGTGTGTTAATTCGTTTGTTTATCCTGCTGTTGTCTGTCATCGAACGAGAGAGATGAAACGTGCTTATGAGTTCCGATTTCTTTGGTAACATTTAATGTAGTTTGGAAATGTTCCTCATCCACTTCATGTCTCTGTACTTAGCATATTTACGAAAGCATTTGGCTTTGTACCAAGGACATTTTCCATTATTGACTAAGGACACTCACATTAAAAGTTTTCGAAGTGCCCAGAGTAATTGCACTTTAAGCAAAGTAATTATTACTTCTAAACAACTAAGTGGGGAGAATGCCTAAATTGTACCGGCAACAAAATGAAAAGATGATAAACAGTTTCACGAATTACTAAAATTGTTCATATTACACTACAAAATAATTTACTAGTGAGCGAATAATGGATGATGTTATACATATCACTTATTTCCTTAAATAGTGTTAACAATGGAGAATTTTTAAATGCCAAATTAAAGCTAGGGAAGTGAATGGAATTTTTTTGGAATTTTTTTCTTGAAATTTGTATATTATGTGAGGCCATAGGAAATTTCGACATGCTTCGAAAATTCGAAGAAAGGGATCCTAATCGTAGATATAATTCAGGGGTGTGCGGATGTGACGAGTGAATGTTTGTATTTTGTAAACTTTTTACGCCATATAAATAATAGCAAAAATTTTTTTTTGCTCTTTTATTAAGTAGCTAGTAATTAATAACATTATGCAAACAATTAAAAAAACAGTAAGCACCAAGAAAACCTAAAATCACGAAATTAACTCGTATGCCCTCACATTTGCACGTCTGCATTTTATGAATAATTTGAAAAGAAATGCAAACGTACACTTTTTCAAAATATTTTTTTGGTTTTTATACCCTCCACTATAAGGTGGAGTGTATATTAAATTTGTCATTCCGTTTGCAAATCTCTTGATTATAATACAATTCTATGTCGATTTGCGCATTTTCGCCTGTCTGTCCGTTTGTTGAAATCATGACTGATATCGCAATATTTAAGTTAGAGCTCTGAAATTTTGCGCAGACAGACAGGACGTTGCAAATATAACGCTATACCCCAATATTAGGTATTTTGTACAGAAGTGGGTTGGGTTGGAATTGTTTTGGGTTCTCATTTGTATAGCACATCTCCAAACCAAAAATTAATAATATTGACCCAAGTTTCAGGGTATACCCCATATATTCGGTATTTTGGGGATTATGAACACGTTTTCAACTTGTTGATTTTTTTTAATAAGAAAATTTAGCTAGTAAACGAGAGCGTAACCATTATTTTTGATTACGGGAGCACAGCTACGATGCATTGAATCTATAGACGCTCACTCTGATCCTTGGATATACTATCTTTCTTCAACCTTTGGAAAGAGGTTATGTTTGTAGTTTAAGAATCTGTTTTGATTTTGCTATCTATAAAATTCCAACGATTTTTCTATGAAGATCTAATGACTGTGCTCTTCATTATAAAACCCTGATTTTTGACTCCCACAACCAAATTTTGACACCTTTCGGTGTATGTTTGAGGTTATTGGGAAACTGAAACACTAAAACATGCAGTATTCTTCAGCCAAGTAAACCATAGCGTTTTCAACACATTTTTATAAATAATTCAGTCCAGCTTGAGCTTTTTGGCTTTCTCACGGTAATATGTGTTTCGTGTCTGAGCCTTTAATATTAAACTTTTATTCATCCGAGAACATATTATTTCTCCAATGAGTCTGATTCCAATTAATATGAGCTTTTGCGATTATTTTCAGAAACAAATAGGGGTTTCTTGATAGTCTCCTGCTACCATAGCTCATCTTCTTGATGTTTCATCCAAAGATAATCCTCTTACCAATTATTTTGTTTTGATAAAACCAACATATAATTCGAGAAATCACTGATTTATAAATTATTTTCACAGTTACTGGTAATTAGCTGCTTTATCGGTGTACTGTATTTTTTTCTAGCAATTTTTATATATTTTTGGCAGTAAGTAAGGCAGTCTATGTATGTATATATATACATCTATATAATCTATCTATCTATCTATATATATATAAAAATGAATTGCTGTTCGTTAGTCTCGCTAAAACTCGAGAACGGCTGAACGGATTTTTCTTATCATAGTCCTGAAATGTTCGTGGAGCTTCAGGGAAGGTTTAAAAGGTGAGGTGAATTTTGAAAATCGCGAAAAATTTGCAAAAACAATATTTTGCAGCATATTTGCATTTCCACGAATTTATTATTGAGCTATTTTTATTACACCACGTTGTAGTTATTTTTTTGAGATATTTTGGGCGAAAATTGGTAGCATATCATTCCTTTAAGCTTTTATTTGTCAATTATAATTGACATTTTGAACATATTATTTTTTTCAATTGGATTGACATTGTATTGAAATTTTTTTTGTAAGAATTTTAAAAATAATTGAGAAGTATCATTGAAATTACACGTTTTCCATAGAATGCCCGTGCATTGGGATCCATGCCCAAGATTATTTTCTTAAAATAATAATAATAGTTCCATAGGGACATTTTATTTCTTAAAGTACCTAAAATGTTGCTATGCCACGGGAAATCAGGTGGCACCATTAAATGATGTTTATTTGCCTAATCGTTGGTTAGTATCTTGAACTTATCACAGAGAAAACTAATATACCAACCATTTGCTGCAAGACAGGCATAACTCAAAAACGTAATTTTCGAATTAATGACGATTGTTCGCTATAATAGACCTCATGTTGTGTAAAAAAATCATATGAATCTTTCTTGCACAATCTAATTGGGAATCTGTAGAAGTTCCTCTGTCCCATATAAAGTGTGAGTAAATTGAAAACTTATAATACATTTTCTGCAAAATCGCTTTTTATACCCTTCACCACACTGTGGTACAGGGTATTATGTCTTTGTGCATATGTTTGTAACAGGCAAAAGGAAACGAGATAGACACATGGTTCCTTTTGAGAATATGCATAGAATCACTTTCTAAATCGATTTATGCATGTCCGTCCGTCTGTCTGTCCATGTTAAATTGTAAACAAAGTACAAGTCGCATTTATGATCCGAATTGGATGAAATTTGGCATAGGTCACTTATTCGGTCCAAGGACGAACCCTATTGAAATTGGGAAAAATCGGTTCAGATTTAGATATAGCTCCCATATATATATTTAACCGATTTCATGTAAACGGTCCCTATATATCTTTCGATTTGCACGAAATTTGGTACAGCTTAATCATTTAGGTCTAAAATAATGTCTGCAAAGTTTCGTGAAAATCGGTCCAGATTTAGATATAGCTTCCATATATAGTTTCGTCCGATTTCATGTAAATGGTGCCCCAAAGTCCCTATATATGATTCGATTTGCACGAAATTTGGCATAACGTACTGAATTGAGCCTAGAATGATGTCTGCCAAGTTTCGGGAAAATCGGTCCAAATTTACATATAGCTCCCATATATAGTTTCGTCCGATTTCATATAAATGGGCCACCAAAGTCCCTATATTTCCTTCGATTTGCACGAAATTTGGCATAACGTACTGAATTGAGCCTAAAGTGATATCTGCCAAGTTTCGAGAAAATCGGTCCGCATTTCTATATAGCTCCCATATATAGTTTCGTCCGATTTCATGTAAATGTTGCCGCAAACTCCCTATATATCTTTCGATTTGCACGAAATTTGGCATATCGTACTGAACTAAGCCTAGAGTGATGTCTGCCTTGTTTCGTGAAAATCGGTCCAGATATAGATATAGCTCCCTTTTATTATAGATTGATTTTAAGTAATTGACGCACCAAGGAACCAATATGCTGATAGGAACAAAACGTTCTGAAATTAGTATATCCTAACCTGTGGCAAGTTTGTTTGAAATCGCTTAATATTTGGATAGAGCTTCCATATATATTTTCGCCCGATTTCAAGTAAATTGGGCATCAAACTCCTCAGTTAGTCAGATTGACATCAAATTTTGCACAACTTACAAAATTGAGCATAGAATTACGTAGTTGCGTTTTGTAGAAGTACAGACATAGCCCAACGGTTGACCTATTTATATTTGTTTGAAGTCGATTTACATACTTTATGGATAGATCTAGGTAGATTCACATTTAGATAAATATCACTTATTTTATTTCATCCATTTCATGTTAATAGTCCTGTTTAATATACCCATAGTGGTGAAGGGTATCATATAGTCGGCCCCGTCCGACTTTACTACTTTCCTTACTGGTTTTAATTATGCCTGTCTCGCAGCAAATAAGCGATATGTACGATGATATTTTCTGTCCATATCAAAAGTGATGTTACCTATTCGTATTGAACCTGTGACTATAAAATTACAAATACCTCAATATGTCAGGAGATCTAATAACATGTAAAAATGTTGTTAAGATCAAACTTTTTATATCTTCTCATATGTATATTCCTTAAATTTGTCGGGACATCCATATTGGTACAATGTTACAACACTATTAGGTAGTAGGTTGTCCATGTCCAATAATGTTCAAATATGGGTAATTATAGACACTCAGGTTGTATGGGATACTCTATGAGAAAATTCTGTCAAAGTCTTCACAATTCCAGAATGGAGTGGGACCTGTATGTAGGAGCTTGGACCTAAATAGAAATGTTTCCGCATAAATGTGTGTTACCCCTCAATATGCAGTTATGGTATATTATAGCTACTACAATGAGAATTGATATATATTAATTTTTGGAAGAAAGATTTGACACCACATGAGAAAATACCAAACAATGGGGGATACTATTATATGGGGCTACACGGAAAATTTTACCAATATTGCTAATTTTTGGTCAAGAGGTTTTGATCATCCAAAATAAAACATTACAGCCACACTGGAGCAAACTTCCCAAAATGCTGAATATATGGGAGCTACCTCAAAGAGTGGAAAAATGTAGATAATTTTAGTGCGATTCATTCTACCAAATAAGAACCAAATGCCAAATTACAGCCAATTAGATTTAAAAACGTGTGGGGGATTTGGACACAGCATCAAAAAATGTGGGGTACTATTGGATGGGGGATATTTGGAAGCTTGGGCGAATATAAAATTACACCCAAACACCGAATATTAAGGGATATGGGAGCTATCCGAATATTTGGGTCAATATTGATATTATTAATTAGAGAGATTTTCTGCTCAATAAGTATTCCTAATATTACATTATAAGCAATTCTGTGGAACATTTTCAATATCAAATATCTTACAAGTAGTAGAAATGTATGTTGGAGGGTATAAAAACAATCCTAAAATTCCGAAAATTAGACATAAACAATATTGCTAGGCAAGACAGCGTTTGCCGGGCCCGCTAGTATATATGTATATATATCTATCTTCTTCTTCTATCTATATATATAAAATAGAAAAAATTTGTTTGTTTGTGTGTATGTTCCCGATAGACGCTAAAACCGCTGAACAGATGTTAATGATATTTAGACTGTATGTCATGACATACCCTGAAAGTAACATAGGCTAGCTAAACTTCTAAAATTCCGCGTGGATACAGAGTTATAGCGTCAATAGTAAACAAACCTCAAAATTTCGGAACATGTAATATGGGTATATCTTAAGAACGGTTACAGATACCGTCTTCAAAATTTGTGTGAATAACGTAGGTGTAAATACACACCATCCCTACAAAAACGAGCTTGGTACGATCAACGGAAAATACAATTTCTGCTGCATTTTCGAAATCTGATAATTGAAAACAGAAAACATTTCGTTTGTAGACTCGAAAATAGCTGGAGAGATTTTACTGAGACTTTCACAGAACGTCATGACATGTCCTGGGAATAATATAGGTTATATAAACCTCTAAGATTCGGCGTGTATGCGGAGTTATAGCATCGAACGTACTCATGCCTCAGAAATTATGAACATGTAATTTGTGTATATTTTAAGAAAGGTTACATATACCGACTTCAAAATATGTCTGAGTAACGTGGGCGTAAGTATGCATAATCCATTTAACAGGATCGCGGGCTACCAAGGGAAAATGCACTCCTCATTGCATTTCTATCTATACATATCGAAATCGAAAGCATATTGTTTGTGGACTTAAGAACCACTGCAATTGCGCATCATCCGAAGATTTTGAAACGTTGAGGATATATTTTGAAATACATAAAATACAAAATATGTACATATGTATGTGTATTGAAATACAAATAGGAAGAAATAATTGACATTCTAATTTTTTTCATTTTTGTCAGTTTGGGAAAAATTGTATTTGAATGCCTGATATCGAATATTAGGGTTGGTCGTATATAAAAAATGGCACGTTTGGGAGGAATTGAGAGTAAGTTAATTGAAAATAGTATTTGAAGTGAAGACCCTAACATACTTCAACAATTTATTAAAAAATAAATAAAAATTGGATTGAATGTCACTTACACCCTTTATAACCCTTGATTTTAATAATAAAACGATTTATTTTCATCTGGAAAACACGTTATAAGTCGGATAGTGGGATATTAAGATGTGCAAAATAGTTATTTACCCTATTAAGTGTACTTATCTGTACTGACAATAATACGTCTAACAGATCTTAATGAGATTTAAACTGTATGTCGGGGCATGCCCTGAATGTAACATAGGCTATATAAACTTTTAAAATTCCGCGTGGATGCGGAGTTATAGGATTAATAGTAAACATACCTCAATTTTCTGAACATGTAATATGCGTTTATCATAAGAACAGTTACCGATAACGCCTTCAAAATGTATCTGTATATTGTAGGAGTGAATACACATTATTCATAAAAATATGAGCGAGATAAGATCGGTGGAAATTCACTTTCCGTTACATTTAAATAATCTACATGTAGGAAATAGAAAATGTTTTGTTTCTAGACTTAAAGACCGTTGAACAGATTTTACTTAGATTTTTACCGCACATCATGCCATCCGAGGGAAATAATATAGGCTATATAAACTTCCAAAATTTCGCGGGGATGTGGAGTTATCGCATCGAAAGTAATTGTATACAGAACT